>NC_134354.1:152606366-152756366 GCF_048569485.1 Anomaloglossus baeobatrachus
GGAGACTTTGCAAGCCAGTCTGGCTGCCAGGTAAGGGGACTTATAGCTGCAATGCCCCTCTGGGAAATATTCAAATTGTCTCTCCAGTAAAGGAGACAAACTCTAGCACAGTGCCACCTATTGGAAGTAGCGATCCTAAAAGTCACAAGTGGATTTTCGACAATCCTTTGCAATATGACTCAGGATATATAAGCCAGATCAGAATCCCAATTTGCAGACACGGTGTTTCGGGGTGCTTGCCCCTCGTCAGTGCAAAGTATGGGGGTGTCTGATCTGGCTCATGAGAAAGCTATGTGGGGACCACGGGGGAACACTATTCTCCTTAAGGAGACTTTGCAAGCCAGTCTGGCTGCCAGGTAAGGGGACTTATAGCTGCAATGCCCCTCTGGGAAATATTCAAATTGTCTCTCCAGTAAAGGAGACAAACTCTAGCACAGCGCCACCTATTGGAAGTAGCGATCCTAAAAGTCACAAGTGGATTTTCGACAATCCTTTGCAATATGACTCAGGATATATAAGCCAGATCAGAATCCCAATTTGCAGACACGGTGTTTCGGGGTGCTTGCCCCTCGTCAGTGCAAAGTATGGGGGTGTCTGATCTGGCTCATGAGAAAGCTATGTGGGGACCACGGGGGAACACTATTCTCCTTAAGGAGACTTTGCAAGCCAGTCTGGCTGCCAGGTAAGGGGACTTATAGCTGCAATGCCCCTCTGGGAAATATTCAAATTGTCTCTCCAGTAAAGGAGACAAACTCTAGCACAGCGCCACCTATTGGAAGTAGCGATCCTAAAAGTCACAAGTGGATTTTCGACAATCCTTTGCAATATGACTCAGGATATATAAGCCAGATCAGAATCCCAATTTGCAGACACGGTGTTTCGGGGTGCTTGCCCCTCGTCAGTGCAAAGTATGGGGGTGTCTGATCTGGCTCATGAGAAAGCTATGTGGGGACCACGGGGGAACACTATTCTCCTTAAGGAGACTTTGCAAGCCAGTCTGGCTGCCAGGTAAGGGGACTTATAGCTGCAATGCCCCTCTGGGAAATATTCAAATTGTCTCTCCAGTAAAGGAGACAAACTCTAGCACAGCGCCACCTATTGGAAGTAGCGATCCTAAAAGTCACAAGTGGATTTTCGACAATCCTTTGCAATATGACTCAGGATATATAAGCCAGATCAGAATCCCAATTTGCAGACACGGTGTTTCGGGGTGCTTGCCCCTCGTCAGTGCAAAGTATGGGGGTGTCTGATCTGGCTCATGAGAAAGCTATGTGGGGACCACGGGGGAACACTATTCTCCTTAAGGAGACTTTGCAAGCCAGTCTGGCTGCCAGGTAAGGGGACTTATAGCTGCAATGCCCCTCTGGGAAATATTCAAATTGTCTCTCCAGTAAAGGAGACAAACTCTAGCACAGCGCCACCTATTGGAAGTAGCGATCCTAAAAGTCACAAGTGGATTTTCGACAATCCTTTGCAATATGACTCAGGATATATAAGCCAGATCAGAATCCCAATTTGCAGACACGGTGTTTCGGGGTGCTTGCCCCTCGTCAGTGCAAAGTATGGGGGTGTCTGATCTGGCTCATGAGAAAGCTATGTGGGGACCACGGGGGAACACTATTCTCCTTAAGGAGACTTTGCAAGCCAGTCTGGCTGCCAGGTAAGGGGACTTATAGCTGCAATGCCCCTCTGGGAAATATTCAAATTGTCTCTCCAGTAAAGGAGACAAACTCTAGCACAGCGCCACCTATTGGAAGTAGCGATCCTAAAAGTCACAAGTGGATTTTCGACAATCCTTTGCAATATGACTCAGGATATATAAGCCAGATCAGAATCCCAATTTGCAGACACGGTGTTTCGGGGTGCTTGCCCCTCGTCAGTGCAAAGTATGGGGGTGTCTGATCTGGCTCATGAGAAAGCTATGTGGGGACCACGGGGGAACACTATTCTCCTTAAGGAGACTTTGCAAGCCAGTCTGGCTGCCAGGTAAGGGGACTTATAGCTGCAATGCCCCTCTGGGAAATATTCAAATTGTCTCTCCAGTAAAGGAGACAAACTCTAGCACAGCGCCACCTATTGGAAGTAGCGATCCTAAAAGTCACAAGTGGATTTTCGACAATCCTTTGCAATATGACTCAGGATATATAAGCCAGATCAGAATCCCAATTTGCAGACACGGTGTTTCGGGGTGCTTGCCCCTCGTCAGTGCAAAGTATGGGGGTGTCTGATCTGGCTCATGAGAAAGCTATGTGGGGACCACGGGGGAACACTATTCTCCTTAAGGAGACTTTGCAAGCCAGTCTGGCTGCCAGGTAAGGGGACTTATAGCTGCAATGCCCCTCTGGGAAATATTCAAATTGTCTCTCCAGTAAAGGAGACAAACTCTAGCACAGCGCCACCTATTGGAAGTAGCGATCCTAAAAGTCACAAGTGGATTTTCGACAATCCTTTGCAATATGACTCAGGATATATAAGCCAGATCAGAATCCCAATTTGCAGACACGGTGTTTCGGGGTGCTTGCCCCTCGTCAGTGCAAAGTATGGGGGTGTCTGATCTGGCTCATGAGAAAGCTATGTGGGGACCACGGGGGAACACTATTCTCCTTAAGGAGACTTTGCAAGCCAGTCTGGCTGCCAGGTAAGGGGACTTATAGCTGCAATGCCCCTCTGGGAAATATTCAAATTGTCTCTCCAGTAAAGGAGACAAACTCTAGCACAGCGCCACCTATTGGAAGTAGCGATCCTAAAAGTCACAAGTGGATTTTCGACAATCCTTTGCAATATGACTCAGGATATATAAGCCAGATCAGAATCCCAATTTGCAGACACGGTGTTTCGGGGTGCTTGCCCCTCGTCAGTGCAAAGTATGGGGGTGTCTGATCTGGCTCATGAGAAAGCTATGTGGGGACCACGGGGGAACACTATTCTCCTTAAGGAGACTTTGCAAGCCAGTCTGGCTGCCAGGTAAGGGGACTTATAGCTGCAATGCCCCTCTGGGAAATATTCAAATTGTCTCTCCAGTAAAGGAGACAAACTCTAGCACAGCGCCACCTATTGGAAGTAGCGATCCTAAAAGTCACAAGTGGATTTTCGACAATCCTTTGCAATATGACTCAGGATATATAAGCCAGATCAGAATCCCAATTTGCAGACACGGTGTTTCGGGGTGCTTGCCCCTCGTCAGTGCAAAGTATGGGGGTGTCTGATCTGGCTCATGAGAAAGCTATGTGGGGACCACGGGGGAACACTATTCTCCTTAAGGAGACTTTGCAAGCCAGTCTGGCTGCCAGGTAAGGGGACTTATAGCTGCAATGCCCCTCTGGGAAATATTCAAATTGTCTCTCCAGTAAAGGAGACAAACTCTAGCACAGCGCCACCTATTGGAAGTAGCGATCCTAAAAGTCACAAGTGGATTTTCGACAATCCTTTGCAATATGACTCAGGATATATAAGCCAGATCAGAATCCCAATTTGCAGACACGGTGTTTCGGGGTGCTTGCCCCTCGTCAGTGCAAAGTATGGGGGTGTCTGATCTGGCTCATGAGAAAGCTATGTGGGGACCACGGGGGAACACTATTCTCCTTAAGGAGACTTTGCAAGCCAGTCTGGCTGCCAGGTAAGGGGACTTATAGCTGCAATGCCCCTCTGGGAAATATTCAAATTGTCTCTCCAGTAAAGGAGACAAACTCTAGCACAGCGCCACCTATTGGAAGTAGCGATCCTAAAAGTCACAAGTGGATTTTCGACAATCCTTTGCAATATGACTCAGGATATATAAGCCAGATCAGAATCCCAATTTGCAGACACGGTGTTTCGGGGTGCTTGCCCCTCGTCAGTGCAAAGTATGGGGGTGTCTGATCTGGCTCATGAGAAAGCTATGTGGGGACCACGGGGGAACACTATTCTCCTTAAGGAGACTTTGCAAGCCAGTCTGGCTGCCAGGTAAGGGGACTTATAGCTGCAATGCCCCTCTGGGAAATATTCAAATTGTCTCTCCAGTAAAGGAGACAAACTCTAGCACAGCGCCACCTATTGGAAGTAGCGATCCTAAAAGTCACAAGTGGATTTTCGACAATCCTTTGCAATATGACTCAGGATATATAAGCCAGATCAGAATCCCAATTTGCAGACACGGTGTTTCGGGGTGCTTGCCCCTCGTCAGTGCAAAGTATGGGGGTGTCTGATCTGGCTCATGAGAAAGCTATGTGGGGACCACGGGGGAACACTATTCTCCTTAAGGAGACTTTGCAAGCCAGTCTGGCTGCCAGGTAAGGGGACTTATAGCTGCAATGCCCCTCTGGGAAATATTCAAATTGTCTCTCCAGTAAAGGAGACAAACTCTAGCACAGCGCCACCTATTGGAAGTAGCGATCCTAAAAGTCACAAGTGGATTTTCGACAATCCTTTGCAATATGACTCAGGATATATAAGCCAGATCAGAATCCCAATTTGCAGACACGGTGTTTCGGGGTGCTTGCCCCTCGTCAGTGCAAAGTATGGGGGTGTCTGATCTGGCTCATGAGAAAGCTATGTGGGGACCACGGGGGAACACTATTCTCCTTAAGGAGACTTTGCAAGCCAGTCTGGCTGCCAGGTAAGGGGACTTATAGCTGCAATGCCCCTCTGGGAAATATTCAAATTGTCTCTCCAGTAAAGGAGACAAACTCTAGCACAGCGCCACCTATTGGAAGTAGCGATCCTAAAAGTCACAAGTGGATTTTCGACAATCCTTTGCAATATGACTCAGGATATATAAGCCAGATCAGAATCCCAATTTGCAGACACGGTGTTTCGGGGTGCTTGCCCCTCGTCAGTGCAAAGTATGGGGGTGTCTGATCTGGCTCATGAGAAAGCTATGTGGGGACCACGGGGGAACACTATTCTCCTTAAGGAGACTTTGCAAGCCAGTCTGGCTGCCAGGTAAGGGGACTTATAGCTGCAATGCCCCTCTGGGAAATATTCAAATTGTCTCTCCAGTAAAGGAGACAAACTCTAGCACAGCGCCACCTATTGGAAGTAGCGATCCTAAAAGTCACAAGTGGATTTTCGACAATCCTTTGCAATATGACTCAGGATATATAAGCCAGATCAGAATCCCAATTTGCAGACACGGTGTTTCGGGGTGCTTGCCCCTCGTCAGTGCAAAGTATGGGGGTGTCTGATCTGGCTCATGAGAAAGCTATGTGGGGACCACGGGGGAACACTATTCTCCTTAAGGAGACTTTGCAAGCCAGTCTGGCTGCCAGGTAAGGGGACTTATAGCTGCAATGCCCCTCTGGGAAATATTCAAATTGTCTCTCCAGTAAAGGAGACAAACTCTAGCACAGCGCCACCTATTGGAAGTAGCGATCCTAAAAGTCACAAGTGGATTTTCGACAATCCTTTGCAATATGACTCAGGATATATAAGCCAGATCAGAATCCCAATTTGCAGACACGGTGTTTCGGGGTGCTTGCCCCTCGTCAGTGCAAAGTATGGGGGTGTCTGATCTGGCTCATGAGAAAGCTATGTGGGGACCACGGGGGAACACTATTCTCCTTAAGGAGACTTTGCAAGCCAGTCTGGCTGCCAGGTAAGGGGACTTATAGCTGCAATGCCCCTCTGGGAAATATTCAAATTGTCTCTCCAGTAAAGGAGACAAACTCTAGCACAGCGCCACCTATTGGAAGTAGCGATCCTAAAAGTCACAAGTGGATTTTCGACAATCCTTTGCAATATGACTCAGGATATATAAGCCAGATCAGAATCCCAATTTGCAGACACGGTGTTTCGGGGTGCTTGCCCCTCGTCAGTGCAAAGTATGGGGGTGTCTGATCTGGCTCATGAGAAAGCTATGTGGGGACCACGGGGGAACACTATTCTCCTTAAGGAGACTTTGCAAGCCAGTCTGGCTGCCAGGTAAGGGGACTTATAGCTGCAATGCCCCTCTGGGAAATATTCAAATTGTCTCTCCAGTAAAGGAGACAAACTCTAGCACAGCGCCACCTATTGGAAGTAGCGATCCTAAAAGTCACAAGTGGATTTTCGACAATCCTTTGCAATATGACTCAGGATATATAAGCCAGATCAGAATCCCAATTTGCAGACACGGTGTTTCGGGGTGCTTGCCCCTCGTCAGTGCAAAGTATGGGGGTGTCTGATCTGGCTCATGAGAAAGCTATGTGGGGACCACGGGGGAACACTATTCTCCTTAAGGAGACTTTGCAAGCCAGTCTGGCTGCCAGGTAAGGGGACTTATAGCTGCAATGCCCCTCTGGGAAATATTCAAATTGTCTCTCCAGTAAAGGAGACAAACTCTAGCACAGCGCCACCTATTGGAAGTAGCGATCCTAAAAGTCACAAGTGGATTTTCGACAATCCTTTGCAATATGACTCAGGATATATAAGCCAGATCAGAATCCCAATTTGCAGACACGGTGTTTCGGGGTGCTTGCCCCTCGTCAGTGCAAAGTATGGGGGTGTCTGATCTGGCTCATGAGAAAGCTATGTGGGGACCACGGGGGAACACTATTCTCCTTAAGGAGACTTTGCAAGCCAGTCTGGCTGCCAGGTAAGGGGACTTATAGCTGCAATGCCCCTCTGGGAAATATTCAAATTGTCTCTCCAGTAAAGGAGACAAACTCTAGCACAGCGCCACCTATTGGAAGTAGCGATCCTAAAAGTCACAAGTGGATTTTCGACAATCCTTTGCAATATGACTCAGGATATATAAGCCAGATCAGAATCCCAATTTGCAGACACGGTGTTTCGGGGTGCTTGCCCCTCGTCAGTGCAAAGTATGGGGGTGTCTGATCTGGCTCATGAGAAAGCTATGTGGGGACCACGGGGGAACACTATTCTCCTTAAGGAGACTTTGCAAGCCAGTCTGGCTGCCAGGTAAGGGGACTTATAGCTGCAATGCCCCTCTGGGAAATATTCAAATTGTCTCTCCAGTAAAGGAGACAAACTCTAGCACAGCGCCACCTATTGGAAGTAGCGATCCTAAAAGTCACAAGTGGATTTTCGACAATCCTTTGCAATATGACTCAGGATATATAAGCCAGATCAGAATCCCAATTTGCAGACACGGTGTTTCGGGGTGCTTGCCCCTCGTCAGTGCAAAGTATGGGGGTGTCTGATCTGGCTCATGAGAAAGCTATGTGGGGACCACGGGGGAACACTATTCTCCTTAAGGAGACTTTGCAAGCCAGTCTGGCTGCCAGGTAAGGGGACTTATAGCTGCAATGCCCCTCTGGGAAATATTCAAATTGTCTCTCCAGTAAAGGAGACAAACTCTAGCACAGCGCCACCTATTGGAAGTAGCGATCCTAAAAGTCACAAGTGGATTTTCGACAATCCTTTGCAATATGACTCAGGATATATAAGCCAGATCAGAATCCCAATTTGCAGACACGGTGTTTCGGGGTGCTTGCCCCTCGTCAGTGCAAAGTATGGGGGTGTCTGATCTGGCTCATGAGAAAGCTATGTGGGGACCACGGGGGAACACTATTCTCCTTAAGGAGACTTTGCAAGCCAGTCTGGCTGCCAGGTAAGGGGACTTATAGCTGCAATGCCCCTCTGGGAAATATTCAAATTGTCTCTCCAGTAAAGGAGACAAACTCTAGCACAGCGCCACCTATTGGAAGTAGCGATCCTAAAAGTCACAAGTGGATTTTCGACAATCCTTTGCAATATGACTCAGGATATATAAGCCAGATCAGAATCCCAATTTGCAGACACGGTGTTTCGGGGTGCTTGCCCCTC
Source organism: Anomaloglossus baeobatrachus (assembly GCF_048569485.1). Taxonomy (NCBI): domain Eukaryota; kingdom Metazoa; phylum Chordata; class Amphibia; order Anura; family Aromobatidae; genus Anomaloglossus; species Anomaloglossus baeobatrachus. Next base: position 152,614,110 of record NC_134354.1, read on the forward strand.
GTCAGTGCAAAGTATGGGGGTGTCTGATCTGGCTCATGAGAAAGCTATGTGGGGACCACGGGGGAACACTATTCTCCTTAAGGAGACTTTGCAAGCCAGTCTGGCTGCCAGGTAAGGGGACTTATAGCTGCAATGCCCCTCTGGGAAATATTCAAATTGTCTCTCCAGTAAAGGAGACAAACTCTAGCACAGCGCCACCTATTGGAAGTAGCGATCCTAAAAGTCACAAGTGGATTTTCGACAATCCTTTGCAATATGACTCAGGATATATAAGCCAGATCAGAATCCCAATTTGCAGACACGGTGTTTCGGGGTGCTTGCCCCTCGTCAGTGCAAAGTATGGGGGTGTCTGATCTGGCTCATGAGAAAGCTATGTGGGGACCACGGGGGAACACTATTCTCCTTAAGGAGACTTTGCAAGCCAGTCTGGCTGCCAGGTAAGGGGACTTATAGCTGCAATGCCCCTCTGGGAAATATTCAAATTGTCTCTCCAGTAAAGGAGACAAACTCTAGCACAGCGCCACCTATTGGAAGTAGCGATCCTAAAAGTCACAAGTGGATTTTCGACAATCCTTTGCAATATGACTCAGGATATATAAGCCAGATCAGAATCCCAATTTGCAGACACGGTGTTTCGGGGTGCTTGCCCCTCGTCAGTGCAAAGTATGGGGGTGTCTGATCTGGCTCATGAGAAAGCTATGTGGGGACCACGGGGGAACACTATTCTCCTTAAGGAGACTTTGCAAGCCAGTCTGGCTGCCAGGTAAGGGGACTTATAGCTGCAATGCCCCTCTGGGAAATATTCAAATTGTCTCTCCAGTAAAGGAGACAAACTCTAGCACAGCGCCACCTATTGGAAGTAGCGATCCTAAAAGTCACAAGTGGATTTTCGACAATCCTTTGCAATATGACTCAGGATATATAAGCCAGATCAGAATCCCAATTTGCAGACACGGTGTTTCGGGGTGCTTGCCCCTCGTCAGTGCAAAGTATGGGGGTGTCTGATCTGGCTCATGAGAAAGCTATGTGGGGACCACGGGGGAACACTATTCTCCTTAAGGAGACTTTGCAAGCCAGTCTGGCTGCCAGGTAAGGGGACTTATAGCTGCAATGCCCCTCTGGGAAATATTCAAATTGTCTCTCCAGTAAAGGAGACAAACTCTAGCACAGCGCCACCTATTGGAAGTAGCGATCCTAAAAGTCACAAGTGGATTTTCGACAATCCTTTGCAATATGACTCAGGATATATAAGCCAGATCAGAATCCCAATTTGCAGACACGGTGTTTCGGGGTGCTTGCCCCTCGTCAGTGCAAAGTATGGGGGTGTCTGATCTGGCTCATGAGAAAGCTATGTGGGGACCACGGGGGAACACTATTCTCCTTAAGGAGACTTTGCAAGCCAGTCTGGCTGCCAGGTAAGGGGACTTATAGCTGCAATGCCTCTCTGGGAAATATTCAAATTGTCTCTCCAGTAAAGGAGACAAACTCTAGCACAGCGCCACCTATTGGAAGTAGCGATCCTAAAAGTCACAAGTGGATTTTCGACAATCCTTTGCAATATGACTCAGGATATATAAGCCAGATCAGAATCCCAATTTGCAGACACGGTGTTTCGGGGTGCTTGCCCCTCGTCAGTGCAAAGTATGGGGGTGTCTGATCTGGCTCATGAGAAAGCTATGTGGGGACCACGGGGGAACACTATTCTCCTTAAGGAGACTTTGCAAGCCAGTCTGGCTGCCAGGTAAGGGGACTTATAGCTGCAATGCCCCTCTGGGAAATATTCAAATTGTCTCTCCAGTAAAGGAGACAAACTCTAGCACAGCGCCACCTATTGGAAGTAGCGATCCTAAAAGTCACAAGTGGATTTTCGACAATCCTTTGCAATATGACTCAGGATATATAAGCCAGATCAGAATCCCAATTTGCAGACACGGTGTTTCGGGGTGCTTGCCCCTCGTCAGTGCAAAGTATGGGGGTGTCTGATCTGGCTCATGAGAAAGCTATGTGGGGACCACGGGGGAACACTATTCTCCTTAAGGAGACTTTGCAAGCCAGTCTGGCTGCCAGGTAAGGGGACTTATAGCTGCAATGCCCCTCTGGGAAATATTCAAATTGTCTCTCCAGTAAAGGAGACAAACTCTAGCACAGCGCCACCTATTGGAAGTAGCGATCCTAAAAGTCACAAGTGGATTTTCGACAATCCTTTGCAATATGACTCAGGATATATAAGCCAGATCAGAATCCCAATTTGCAGACACGGTGTTTCGGGGTGCTTGCCCCTCGTCAGTGCAAAGTATGGGGGTGTCTGATCTGGCTCATGAGAAAGCTATGTGGGGACCACGGGGGAACACTATTCTCCTTAAGGAGACTTTGCAAGCCAGTCTGGCTGCCAGGTAAGGGGACTTATAGCTGCAATGCCCCTCTGGGAAATATTCAAATTGTCTCTCCAGTAAAGGAGACAAACTCTAGCACAGCGCCACCTATTGGAAGTAGCGATCCTAAAAGTCACAAGTGGATTTTCGACAATCCTTTGCAATATGACTCAGGATATATAAGCCAGATCAGAATCCCAATTTGCAGACACGGTGTTTCGGGGTGCTTGCCCCTCGTCAGTGCAAAGTATGGGGGTGTCTGATCTGGCTCATGAGAAAGCTATGTGGGGACCACGGGGGAACACTATTCTCCTTAAGGAGACTTTGCAAGCCAGTCTGGCTGCCAGGTAAGGGGACTTATAGCTGCAATGCCCCTCTGGGAAATATTCAAATTGTCTCTCCAGTAAAGGAGACAAACTCTAGCACAGCGCCACCTATTGGAAGTAGCGATCCTAAAAGTCACAAGTGGATTTTCGACAATCCTTTGCAATATGACTCAGGATATATAAGCCAGATCAGAATCCCAATTTGCAGACACGGTGTTTCGGGGTGCTTGCCCCTCGTCAGTGCAAAGTATGGGGGTGTCTGATCTGGCTCATGAGAAAGCTATGTGGGGACCACGGGGGAACACTATTCTCCTTAAGGAGACTTTGCAAGCCAGTCTGGCTGCCAGGTAAGGGGACTTATAGCTGCAATGCCCCTCTGGGAAATATTCAAATTGTCTCTCCAGTAAAGGAGACAAACTCTAGCACAGCGCCACCTATTGGAAGTAGCGATCCTAAAAGTCACAAGTGGATTTTCGACAATCCTTTGCAATATGACTCAGGATATATAAGCCAGATCAGAATCCCAATTTGCAGACACGGTGTTTCGGGGTGCTTGCCCCTCGTCAGTGCAAAGTATGGGGGTGTCTGATCTGGCTCATGAGAAAGCTATGTGGGGACCACGGGGGAACACTATTCTCCTTAAGGAGACTTTGCAAGCCAGTCTGGCTGCCAGGTAAGGGGACTTATAGCTGCAATGCCCCTCTGGGAAATATTCAAATTGTCTCTCCAGTAAAGGAGACAAACTCTAGCACAGCGCCACCTATTGGAAGTAGCGATCCTAAAAGTCACAAGTGGATTTTCGACAATCCTTTGCAATATGACTCAGGATATATAAGCCAGATCAGAATCCCAATTTGCAGACACGGTGTTTCGGGGTGCTTGCCCCTCGTCAGTGCAAAGTATGGGGGTGTCTGATCTGGCTCATGAGAAAGCTATGTGGGGACCACGGGGGAACACTATTCTCCTTAAGGAGACTTTGCAAGCCAGTCTGGCTGCCAGGTAAGGGGACTTATAGCTGCAATGCCCCTCTGGGAAATATTCAAATTGTCTCTCCAGTAAAGGAGACAAACTCTAGCACAGCGCCACCTATTGGAAGTAGCGATCCTAAAAGTCACAAGTGGATTTTCGACAATCCTTTGCAATATGACTCAGGATATATAAGCCAGATCAGAATCCCAATTTGCAGACACGGTGTTTCGGGGTGCTTGCCCCTCGTCAGTGCAAAGTATGGGGGTGTCTGATCTGGCTCATGAGAAAGCTATGTGGGGACCACGGGGGAACACTATTCTCCTTAAGGAGACTTTGCAAGCCAGTCTGGCTGCCAGGTAAGGGGACTTATAGCTGCAATGCCCCTCTGGGAAATATTCAAATTGTCTCTCCAGTAAAGGAGACAAACTCTAGCACAGCGCCACCTATTGGAAGTAGCGATCCTAAAAGTCACAAGTGGATTTTCGACAATCCTTTGCAATATGACTCAGGATATATAAGCCAGATCAGAATCCCAATTTGCAGACACGGTGTTTCGGGGTGCTTGCCCCTCGTCAGTGCAAAGTATGGGGGTGTCTGATCTGGCTCATGAGAAAGCTATGTGGGGACCACGGGGGAACACTATTCTCCTTAAGGAGACTTTGCAAGCCAGTCTGGCTGCCAGGTAAGGGGACTTATAGCTGCAATGCCCCTCTGGGAAATATTCAAATTGTCTCTCCAGTAAAGGAGACAAACTCTAGCACAGCAGCCACCTATTGGAAGTAGCGATCCTAAAAGTCACAAGTGGATTTTCGACAATCCTTTGCAATATGACTCAGGATATATAAGCCAGATCAGAATCCCAATTTGCAGACACGGTGTTTCGGGGTGCTTGCCCCTCGTCAGTGCAAAGTATGGGGGTGTCTGATCTGGCTCATGAGAAAGCTATGTGGGGACCACGGGGGAACACTATTCTCCTTAAGGAGACTTTGCAAGCCAGTCTGGCTGCCAGGTAAGGGGACTTATAGCTGCAATGCCCCTCTGGGAAATATTCAAATTGTCTCTCCAGTAAAGGAGACAAACTCTAGCACAGCGCCACCTATTGGAAGTAGCGATCCTAAAAGTCACAAGTGGATTTTCGACAATCCTTTGCAATATGACTCAGGATATATAAGCCAGATCAGAATCCCAATTTGCAGACACGGTGTTTCGGGGTGCTTGCCCCTCGTCAGTGCAAAGTATGGGGGTGTCTGATCTGGCTCATGAGAAAGCTATGTGGGGACCACGGGGGAACACTATTCTCCTTAAGGAGACTTTGCAAGCCAGTCTGGCTGCCAGGTAAGGGGACTTATAGCTGCAATGCCCCTCTGGGAAATATTCAAATTGTCTCTCCAGTAAAGGAGACAAACTCTAGCACAGCGCCACCTATTGGAAGTAGCGATCCTAAAAGTCACAAGTGGATTTTCGACAATCCTTTGCAATATGACTCAGGATATATAAGCCAGATCAGAATCCCAATTTGCAGACACGGTGTTTCGGGGTGCTTGCCCCTCGTCAGTGCAAAGTATGGGGGTGTCTGATCTGGCTCATGAGAAAGCTATGTGGGGACCACGGGGGAACACTATTCTCCTTAAGGAGACTTTGCAAGCCAGTCTGGCTGCCAGGTAAGGGGACTTATAGCTGCAATGCCCCTCTGGGAAATATTCAAATTGTCTCTCCAGTAAAGGAGACAAACTCTAGCACAGCGCCACCTATTGGAAGTAGCGATCCTAAAAGTCACAAGTGGATTTTCGACAATCCTTTGCAATATGACTCAGGATATATAAGCCAGATCAGAATCCCAATTTGCAGACACGGTGTTTCGGGGTGCTTGCCCCTCGTCAGTGCAAAGTATGGGGGTGTCTGATCTGGCTCATGAGAAAGCTATGTGGGGACCACGGGGGAACACTATTCTCCTTAAGGAGACTTTGCAAGCCAGTCTGGCTGCCAGGTAAGGGGACTTATAGCTGCAATGCCCCTCTGGGAAATATTCAAATTGTCTCTCCAGTAAAGGAGACAAACTCTAGCACAGCGCCACCTATTGGAAGTAGCGATCCTAAAAGTCACAAGTGGATTTTCGACAATCCTTTGCAATATGACTCAGGATATATAAGCCAGATCAGAATCCCAATTTGCAGACACGGTGTTTCGGGGTGCTTGCCCCTCGTCAGTGCAAAGTATGGGGGTGTCTGATCTGGCTCATGAGAAAGCTATGTGGGGACCACGGGGGAACACTATTCTCCTTAAGGAGACTTTGCAAGCCAGTCTGGCTGCCAGGTAAGGGGACTTATAGCTGCAATGCCCCTCTGGGAAATATTCAAATTGTCTCTCCAGTAAAGGAGACAAACTCTAGCACAGCGCCACCTATTGGAAGTAGCGATCCTAAAAGTCACAAGTGGATTTTCGACAATCCTTTGCAATATGACTCAGGATATATAAGCCAGATCAGAATCCCAATTTGCAGACACGGTGTTTCGGGGTGCTTGCCCCTCGTCAGTGCAAAGTATGGGGGTGTCTGATCTGGCTCATGAGAAAGCTATGTGGGGACCACGGGGGAACACTATTCTCCTTAAGGAGACTTTGCAAGCCAGTCTGGCTGCCAGGTAAGGGGACTTATAGCTGCAATGCCCCTCTGGGAAATATTCAAATTGTCTCTCCAGTAAAGGAGACAAACTCTAGCACAGCGCCACCTATTGGAAGTAGCGATCCTAAAAGTCACAAGTGGATTTTCGACAATCCTTTGCAATATGACTCAGGATATATAAGCCAGATCAGAATCCCAATTTGCAGACACGGTGTTTCGGGGTGCTTGCCCCTCGTCAGTGCAAAGTATGGGGGTGTCTGATCTGGCTCATGAGAAAGCTATGTGGGGACCACGGGGGAACACTATTCTCCTTAAGGAGACTTTGCAAGCCAGTCTGGCTGCCAGGTAAGGGGACTTATAGCTGCAATGCCCCTCTGGGAAATATTCAAATTGTCTCTCCAGTAAAGGAGACAAACTCTAGCACAGCGCCACCTATTGGAAGTAGCGATCCTAAAAGTCACAAGTGGATTTTCGACAATCCTTTGCAATATGACTCAGGATATATAAGCCAGATCAGAATCCCAATTTGCAGACACGGTGTTTCGGGGTGCTTGCCCCTCGTCAGTGCAAAGTATGGGGGTGTCTGATCTGGCTCATGAGAAAGCTATGTGGGGACCACGGGGGAACACTATTCTCCTTAAGGAGACTTTGCAAGCCAGTCTGGCTGCCAGGTAAGGGGACTTATAGCTGCAATGCCCCTCTGGGAAATATTCAAATTGTCTCTCCAGTAAAGGAGACAAACTCTAGCACAGCGCCACCTATTGGAAGTAGCGATCCTAAAAGTCACAAGTGGATTTTCGACAATCCTTTGCAATATGACTCAGGATATATAAGCCAGATCAGAATCCCAATTTGCAGACACGGTGTTTCGGGGTGCTTGCCCCTCGTCAGTGCAAAGTATGGGGGTGTCTGATCTGGCTCATGAGAAAGCTATGTGGGGACCACGGGGGAACACTATTCTCCTTAAGGAGACTTTGCAAGCCAGTCTGGCTGCCAGGTAAGGGGACTTATAGCTGCAATGCCCCTCTGGGAAATATTCAAATTGTCTCTCCAGTAAAGGAGACAAACTCTAGCACAGCGCCACCTATTGGAAGTAGCGATCCTAAAAGTCACAAGTGGATTTTCGACAATCCTTTGCAATATGACTCAGGATATATAAGCCAGATCAGAATCCCAATTTGCAGACACGGTGTTTCGGGGTGCTTGCCCCTCGTCAGTGCAAAGTATGGGGGTGTCTGATCTGGCTCATGAGAAAGCTATGTGGGGACCACGGGGGAACACTATTCTCCTTAAGGAGACTTTGCAAGCCAGTCTGGCTGCCAGGTAAGGGGACTTATAGCTGCAATGCCCCTCTGGGAAATATTCAAATTGTCTCTCCAGTAAAGGAGACAAACTCTAGCACAGCGCCACCTATTGGAAGTAGCGATCCTAAAAGTCACAAGTGGATTTTCGACAATCCTTTGCAATATGACTCAGGATATATAAGCCAGATCAGAATCCCAATTTGCAGACACGGTGTTTCGGGGTGCTTGCCCCTCGTCAGTGCAAAGTATGGGGGTGTCTGATCTGGCTCATGAGAAAGCTATGTGGGGACCACGGGGGAACACTATTCTCCTTAAGGAGACTTTGCAAGCCAGTCTGGCTGCCAGGTAAGGGGACTTATAGCTGCAATGCCCCTCTGGGAAATATTCAAATTGTCTCTCCAGTAAAGGAGACAAACTCTAGCACAGCGCCACCTATTGGAAGTAGCGATCCTAAAAGTCACAAGTGGATTTTCGACAATCCTTTGCAATATGACTCAGGATATATAAGCCAGATCAGAATCCCAATTTGCAGACACGGTGTTTCGGGGTGCTTGCCCCTCGTCAGTGCAAAGTATGGGGGGTGTCTGATCTGGCTCATGAGAAAGCTATGTGGGGACCACGGGGGAACACTATTCTCCTTAAGGAGACTTTGCAAGCCAGTCTGGCTGCCAGGTAAGGGGACTTATAGCTGCAATGCCCCTCTGGGAAATATTCAAATTGTCTCTCCAGTAAAGGAGACAAACTCTAGCACAGCGCCACCTATTGGAAGTAGCGATCCTAAAAGTCACAAGTGGATTTTCGACAATCCTTTGCAATATGACTCAGGATATATAAGCCAGATCAGAATCCCAATTTGCAGACACGGTGTTTCGGGGTGCTTGCCCCTCGTCAGTGCAAAGTATGGGGGTGTCTGATCTGGCTCATGAGAAAGCTATGTGGGGACCACGGGGGAACACTATTCTCCTTAAGGAGACTTTGCAAGCCAGTCTGGCTGCCAGGTAAGGGGACTTATAGCTGCAATGCCCCTCTGGGAAATATTCAAATTGTCTCTCCAGTAAAGGAGACAAACTCTAGCACAGCGCCACCTATTGGAAGTAGCGATCCTAAAAGTCACAAGTGGATTTTCGACAATCCTTTGCAATATGACTCAGGATATATAAGCCAGATCAGAATCCCAATTTGCAGACACGGTGTTTCGGGGTGCTTGCCCCTCGTCAGTGCAAAGTATGGGGGTGTCTGATCTGGCTCATGAGAAAGCTATGTGGGGACCACGGGGGAACACTATTCTCCTTAAGGAGACTTTGCAAGCCAGTCTGGCTGCCAGGTAAGGGGACTTATAGCTGCAATGCCCCTCTGGGAAATATTCAAATTGTCTCTCCAGTAAAGGAGACAAACTCTAGCACAGCGCCACCTATTGGAAGTAGCGATCCTAAAAGTCACAAGTGGATTTTCGACAATCCTTTGCAATATGACTCAGGATATATAAGCCAGATCAGAATCCCAATTTGCAGACACGGTGTTTCGGGGTGCTTGCCCCTCGTCAGTGCAAAGTATGGGGGTGTCTGATCTGGCTCATGAGAAAGCTATGTGGGGACCACGGGGGAACACTATTCTCCTTAAGGAGACTTTGCAAGCCAGTCTGGCTGCCAGGTAAGGGGACTTATAGCTGCAATGCCCCTCTGGGAAATATTCAAATTGTCTCTCCAGTAAAGGAGACAAACTCTAGCACAGCGCCACCTATTGGAAGTAGCGATCCTAAAAGTCACAAGTGGATTTTCGACAATCCTTTGCAATATGACTCAGGATATATAAGCCAGATCAGAATCCCAATTTGCAGACACGGTGTTTCGGGGTGCTTGCCCCTCGTCAGTGCAAAGTATGGGGGTGTCTGATCTGGCTCATGAGAAAGCTATGTGGGGACCACGGGGGAACACTATTCTCCTTAAGGAGACTTTGCAAGCCAGTCTGGCTGCCAGGTAAGGGGACTTATAGCTGCAATGCCCCTCTGGGAAATATTCAAATTGTCTCTCCAGTAAAGGAGACAAACTCTAGCACAGCGCCACCTATTGGAAGTAGCGATCCTAAAAGTCACAAGTGGATTTTCGACAATCCTTTGCAATATGACTCAGGATATATAAGCCAGATCAGAATCCCAATTTGCAGACACGGTGTTTCGGGGTGCTTGCCCCTCGTCAGTGCAAAGTATGGGGGTGTCTGATCTGGCTCATGAGAAAGCTATGTGGGGACCACGGGGGAACACTATTCTCCTTAAGGAGACTTTGCAAGCCAGTCTGGCTGCCAGGTAAGGGGACTTATAGCTGCAATGCCCCTCTGGGAAATATTCAAATTGTCTCTCCAGTAAAGGAGACAAACTCTAGCACAGCGCCACCTATTGGAAGTAGCGATCCTAAAAGTCACAAGTGGATTTTCGACAATCCTTTGCAATATGACTCAGGATATATAAGCCAGATCAGAATCCCAATTTGCAGACACGGTGTTTCGGGGTGCTTGCCCCTCGTCAGTGCAAAGTATGGGGGTGTCTGATCTGGCTCATGAGAAAGCTATGTGGGGACCACGGGGGAACACTATTCTCCTTAAGGAGACTTTGCAAGCCAGTCTGGCTGCCAGGTAAGGGGACTTATAGCTGCAATGCCCCTCTGGGAAATATTCAAATTGTCTCTCCAGTAAAGGAGACAAACTCTAGCACAGCGCCACCTATTGGAAGTAGCGATCCTAAAAGTCACAAGTGGATTTTCGACAATCCTTTGCAATATGACTCAGGATATATAAGCCAGATCAGAATCCCAATTTGCAGACACGGTGTTTCGGGGTGCTTGCCCCTCGTCAGTGCAAAGTATGGGGGGTGTCTGATCTGGCTCATGAGAAAGCTATGTGGGGACCACGGGGGAACACTATTCTCCTTAAGGAGACTTTGCAAGCCAGTCTGGCTGCCAGGTAAGGGGACTTATAGCTGCAATGCCCCTCTGGGAAATATTCAAATTGTCTCTCCAGTAAAGGAGACAAACTCTAGCACAGCGCCACCTATTGGAAGTAGCGATCCTAAAAGTCACAAGTGGATTTTCGACAATCCTTTGCAATATGACTCAGGATATATAAGCCAGATCAGAATCCCAATTTGCAGACACGGTGTTTCGGGGTGCTTGCCCCTCGTCAGTGCAAAGTATGGGGGTGTCTGATCTGGCTCATGAGAAAGCTATGTGGGGACCACGGGGGAACACTATTCTCCTTAAGGAGACTTTGCAAGCCAGTCTGGCTGCCAGGTAAGGGGACTTATAGCTGCAATGCCCCTCTGGGAAATATTCAAATTGTCTCTCCAGTAAAGGAGACAAACTCTAGCACAGCGCCACCTATTGGAAGTAGCGATCCTAAAAGTCACAAGTGGATTTTCGACAATCCTTTGCAATATGACTCAGGATATATAAGCCAGATCAGAATCCCAATTTGCAGACACGGTGTTTCGGGGTGCTTGCCCCTCGTCAGTGCAAAGTATGGGGGTGTCTGATCTGGCTCATGAGAAAGCTATGTGGGGACCACGGGGGAACACTATTCTCCTTAAGGAGACTTTGCAAGCCAGTCTGGCTGCCAGGTAAGGGGACTTATAGCTGCAATGCCCCTCTGGGAAATATTCAAATTGTCTCTCCAGTAAAGGAGACAAACTCTAGCACAGCGCCACCTATTGGAAGTAGCGATCCTAAAAGTCACAAGTGGATTTTCGACAATCCTTTGCAATATGACTCAGGATATATAAGCCAGATCAGAATCCCAATTTGCAGACACGGTGTTTCGGGGTGCTTGCCCCTCGTCAGTGCAAAGTATGGGGGTGTCTGATCTGGCTCATGAGAAAGCTATGTGGGGACCACGGGGGAACACTATTCTCCTTAAGGAGACTTTGCAAGCCAGTCTGGCTGCCAGGTAAGGGGACTTATAGCTGCAATGCCCCTCTGGGAAATATTCAAATTGTCTCGCCAGTAAAGGAGACAAACTCTAGCACAGCGCCACCTATTGGAAGTAGCGATCCTAAAAGTCACAAGTGGATTTTCGACAATCCTTTGCAATATGACTCAGGATATATAAGCCAGATCAGAATCCCAATTTGCAGACACGGTGTTTCGGGGTGCTTGCCCCTCGTCAGTGCAAAGTATGGGGGTGTCTGATCTGGCTCATGAGAAAGCTATGTGGGGACCACGGGGGAACACTATTCTCCTTAAGGAGACTTTGCAAGCCAGTCTGGCTGCCAGGTAAGGGGACTTATAGCTGCAATGCCCCTCTGGGAAATATTCAAATTGTCTCTCCAGTAAAGGAGACAAACTCTAGCACAGCGCCACCTATTGGAAGTAGCGATCCTAAAAGTCACAAGTGGATTTTCGACAATCCTTTGCAATATGACTCAGGATATATAAGCCAGATCAGAATCCCAATTTGCAGACACGGTGTTTCGGGGTGCTTGCCCCTCGTCAGTGCAAAGTATGGGGGTGTCTGATCTGGCTCATGAGAAAGCTATGTGGGGACCACGGGGGAACACTATTCTCCTTAAGGAGACTTTGCAAGCCAGTCTGGCTGCCAGGTAAGGGGACTTATAGCTGCAATGCCCCTCTGGGAAATATTCAAATTGTCTCTCCAGTAAAGGAGACAAACTCTAGCACAGCGCCACCTATTGGAAGTAGCGATCCTAAAAGTCACAAGTGGATTTTCGACAATCCTTTGCAATATGACTCAGGATATATAAGCCAGATCAGAATCCCAATTTGCAGACACGGTGTTTCGGGGTGCTTGCCCCTCGTCAGTGCAAAGTATGGGGGTGTCTGATCTGGCTCATGAGAAAGCTATGTGGGGACCACGGGGGAACACTATTCTCCTTAAGGAGACTTTGCAAGCCAGTCTGGCTGCCAGGTAAGGGGACTTATAGCTGCAATGCCCCTCTGGGAAATATTCAAATTGTCTCTCCAGTAAAGGAGACAAACTCTAGCACAGCGCCACCTATTGGAAGTAGCGATCCTAAAAGTCACAAGTGGATTTTCGACAATCCTTTGCAATATGACTCAGGATATATAAGCCAGATCAGAATCCCAATTTGCAGACACGGTGTTTCGGGGTGCTTGCCCCTCGTCAGTGCAAAGTATGGGGGTGTCTGATCTGGCTCATGAGAAAGCTATGTGGGGACCACGGGGGAACACTATTCTCCTTAAGGAGACTTTGCAAGCCAGTCTGGCTGCCAGGTAAGGGGACTTATAGCTGCAATGCCCCTCTGGGAAATATTCAAATTGTCTCTCCAGTAAAGGAGACAAACTCTAGCACAGCGCCACCTATTGGAAGTAGCGATCCTAAAAGTCACAAGTGGATTTTCGACAATCCTTTGCAATATGACTCAGGATATATAAGCCAGATCAGAATCCCAATTTGCAGACACGGTGTTTCGGGGTGCTTGCCCCTCGTCAGTGCAAAGTATGGGGGTGTCTGATCTGGCTCATGAGAAAGCTATGTGGGGACCACGGGGGAACACTATTCTCCTTAAGGAGACTTTGCAAGCCAGTCTGGCTGCCAGGTAAGGGGACTTATAGCTGCAATGCCCCTCTGGGAAATATTCAAATTGTCTCTCCAGTAAAGGAGACAAACTCTAGCACAGCGCCACCTATTGGAAGTAGCGATCCTAAAAGTCACAAGTGGATTTTCGACAATCCTTTGCAATATGACTCAGGATATATAAGCCAGATCAGAATCCCAATTTGCAGACACGGTGTTTCGGGGTGCTTGCCCCTCGTCAGTGCAAAGTATGGGGGTGTCTGATCTGGCTCATGAGAAAGCTATGTGGGGACCACGGGGGAACACTATTCTCCTTAAGGGGACTTTGCAAGCCAGTCTGGCTGCCAGGTAAGGGGACTTATAGCTGCAATGCCCCTCTGGGAAATATTCAAATTGTCTCTCCAGTAAAGGAGACAAACTCTAGCACAGCGCCACCTATTGGAAGTAGCGATCCTAAAAGTCACAAGTGGATTTTCGACAATCCTTTGCAATATGACTCAGGATATATAAGCCAGATCAGAATCCCAATTTGCAGACACGGTGTTTCGGGGTGCTTGCCCCTCGTCAGTGCAAAGTATGGGGGTGTCTGATCTGGCTCATGAGAAAGCTATGTGGGGACCACGGGGGAACACTATTCTCCTTAAGGAGACTTTGCAAGCCAGTCTGGCTGCCAGGTAAGGGGACTTATAGCTGCAATGCCCCTCTGGGAAATATTCAAATTGTCTCTCCAGTAAAGGAGACAAACTCTAGCACAGCGCCACCTATTGGAAGTAGCGATCCTAAAAGTCACAAGTGGATTTTCGACAATCCTTTGCAATATGACTCAGGATATATAAGCCAGATCAGAATCCCAATTTGCAGACACGGTGTTTCGGGGTGCTTGCCCCCTCGTCAGTGCAAAGTATGGGGGTGTCTGATCTGGCTCATGAGAAAGCTATGTGGGGACCACGGGGGAACACTATTCTCCTTAAGGAGACTTTGCAAGCCAGTCTGGCTGCCAGGTAAGGGGACTTATAGCTGCAATGCCCCTCTGGGAAATATTCAAATTGTCTCTCCAGTAAAGGAGACAAACTCTAGCACAGCGCCACCTATTGGAAGTAGCGATCCTAAAAGTCACAAGTGGATTTTCGACAATCCTTTGCAATATGACTCAGGATATATAAGCCAGATCAGAATCCCAATTTGCAGACACGGTGTTTCGGGGTGCTTGCCCCTCGTCAGTGCAAAGTATGGGGGTGTCTGATCTGGCTCATGAGAAAGCTATGTGGGGACCACGGGGGAACACTATTCTCCTTAAGGAGACTTTGCAAGCCAGTCTGGCTGCCAGGTAAGGGGACTTATAGCTGCAATGCCCCTCTGGGAAATATTCAAATTGTCTCTCCAGTAAAGGAGACAAACTCTAGCACAGCGCCACCTATTGGAAGTAGCGATCCTAAAAGTCACAAGTGGATTTTCGACAATCCTTTGCAATATGACTCAGGATATATAAGCCAGATCAGAATCCCAATTTGCAGACACGGTGTTTCGGGGTGCTTGCCCCTCGTCAGTGCAAAGTATGGGGGTGTCTGATCTGGCTCATGAGAAAGCTATGTGGGGACCACGGGGGAACACTATTCTCCTTAAGGAGACTTTGCAAGCCAGTCTGGCTGCCAGGTAAGGGGACTTATAGCTGCAATGCCCCTCTGGGAAATATTCAAATTGTCTCTCCAGTAAAGGAGACAAACTCTAGCACAGCGCCACCTATTGGAAGTAGCGATCCTAAAAGTCACAAGTGGATTTTCGACAATCCTTTGCAATATGACTCAGGATATATAAGCCAGATCAGAATCCCAATTTGCAGACACGGTGTTTCGGGGTGCTTGCCCCTCGTCAGTGCAAAGTATGGGGGTGTCTGATCTGGCTCATGAGAAAGCTATGTGGGGACCACGGGGGAACACTATTCTCCTTAAGGAGACTTTGCAAGCCAGTCTGGCTGCCAGGTAAGGGGACTTATAGCTGCAATGCCCCTCTGGGAAATATTCAAATTGTCTCTCCAGTAAAGGAGACAAACTCTAGCACAGCGCCACCTATTGGAAGTAGCGATCCTAAAAGTCACAAGTGGATTTTCGACAATCCTTTGCAATATGACTCAGGATATATAAGCCAGATCAGAATCCCAATTTGCAGACACGGTGTTTCGGGGTGCTTGCCCCTCGTCAGTGCAAAGTATGGGGGTGTCTGATCTGGCTCATGAGAAAGCTATGTGGGGACCACGGGGGAACACTATTCTCCTTAAGGAGACTTTGCAAGCCAGTCTGGCTGCCAGGTAAGGGGACTTATAGCTGCAATGCCCCTCTGGGAAATATTCAAATTGTCTCTCCAGTAAAGGAGACAAACTCTAGCACAGCGCCACCTATTGGAAGTAGCGATCCTAAAAGTCACAAGTGGATTTTCGACAATCCTTTGCAATATGACTCAGGATATATAAGCCAGATCAGAATCCCAATTTGCAGACATGGTGTTTCGGGGTGCTTGCCCCTCGTCAGTGCAAAGTATGGGGGTGTCTGATCTGGCTCATGAGAAAGCTATGTGGGGACCACGGGGGAACACTATTCTCCTTAAGGAGACTTTGCAAGCCAGTCTGGCTGCCAGGTAAGGGGACTTATAGCTGCAATGCCCCTCTGGGAAATATTCAAATTGTCTCTCCAGTAAAGGAGACAAACTCTAGCACAGCGCCACCTATTGGAAGTAGCGATCCTAAAAGTCACAAGTGGATTTTCGACAATCCTTTGCAATATGACTCAGGATATATAAGCCAGATCAGAATCCCAATTTGCAGACACGGTGTTTCGGGGTGCTTGCCCCTCGTCAGTGCAAAGTATGGGGGTGTCTGATCTGGCTCATGAGAAAGCTATGTGGGGACCACGGGGGAACACTATTCTCCTTAAGGAGACTTTGCAAGCCAGTCTGGCTGCCAGGTAAGGGGACTTATAGCTGCAATGCCCCTCTGGGAAATATTCAAATTGTCTCTCCAGTAAAGGAGACAAACTCTAGCACAGCGCCACCTATTGGAAGTAGCGATCCTAAAAGTCACAAGTGGATTTTCGACAATCCTTTGCAATATGACTCAGGATATATAAGCCAGATCAGAATCCCAATTTGCAGACACGGTGTTTCGGGGTGCTTGCCCCTCGTCAGTGCAAAGTATGGGGGTGTCTGATCTGGCTCATGAGAAAGCTATGTGGGGACCACGGGGGAACACTATTCTCCTTAAGGAGACTTTGCAAGCCAGTCTGGCTGCCAGGTAAGGGGACTTATAGCTGCAATGCCCCTCTGGGAAATATTCAAATTGTCTCTCCAGTAAAGGAGACAAACTCTAGCACAGCGCCACCTATTGGAAGTAGCGATCCTAAAAGTCACAAGTGGATTTTCGACAATCCTTTGCAATATGACTCAGGATATATAAGCCAGATCAGAATCCCAATTTGCAGACACGGTGTTTCGGGGTGCTTGCCCCTCGTCAGTGCAAAGTATGGGGGTGTCTGATCTGGCTCATGAGAAAGCTATGTGGGGACCACGGGGGAACACTATTCTCCTTAAGGAGACTTTGCAAGCCAGTCTGGCTGCCAGGTAAGGGGACTTATAGCTGCAATGCCCCTCTGGGAAATATTCAAATTGTCTCTCCAGTAAAGGAGACAAACTCTAGCACAGCGCCACCTATTGGAAGTAGCGATCCTAAAAGTCACAAGTGGATTTTCGACAATCCTTTGCAATATGACTCAGGATATATAAGCCAGATCAGAATCCCAATTTGCAGACACGGTGTTTCGGGGTGCTTGCCCCTCGTCAGTGCAAAGTATGGGGGTGTCTGATCTGGCTCATGAGAAAGCTATGTGGGGACCACGGGGGAACACTATTCTCCTTAAGGAGACTTTGCAAGCCAGTCTGGCTGCCAGGTAAGGGGACTTATAGCTGCAATGCCCCTCTGGGAAATATTCAAATTGTCTCTCCAGTAAAGGAGACAAACTCTAGCACAGCGCCACCTATTGGAAGTAGCGATCCTAAAAGTCACAAGTGGATTTTCGACAATCCTTTGCAATATGACTCAGGATATATAAGCCAGATCAGAATCCCAATTTGCAGACACGGTGTTTCGGGGTGCTTGCCCCTCGTCAGTGCAAAGTATGGGGGTGTCTGATCTGGCTCATGAGAAAGCTATGTGGGGACCACGGGGGAACACTATTCTCCTTAAGGAGACTTTGCAAGCCAGTCTGGCTGCCAGGTAAGGGGACTTATAGCTGCAATGCCCCTCTGGGAAATATTCAAATTGTCTCTCCAGTAAAGGAGACAAACTCTAGCACAGCGCCACCTATTGGAAGTAGCGATCCTAAAAGTCACAAGTGGATTTTCGACAATCCTTTGCAATATGACTCAGGATATATAAGCCAGATCAGAATCCCAATTTGCAGACACGGTGTTTCGGGGTGCTTGCCCCCTCGTCAGTGCAAAGTATGGGGGTGTCTGATCTGGCTCATGAGAAAGCTATGTGGGGACCACGGGGGAACACTATTCTCCTTAAGGAGACTTTGCAAGCCAGTCTGGCTGCCAGGTAAGGGGACTTATAGCTGCAATGCCCCTCTGGGAAATATTCAAATTGTCTCTCCAGTAAAGGAGACAAACTCTAGCACAGCGCCACCTATTGGAAGTAGCGATCCTAAAAGTCACAAGTGGATTTTCGACAATCCTTTGCAATATGACTCAGGATATATAAGCCAGATCAGAATCCCAATTTGCAGACACGGTGTTTCGGGGTGCTTGCCCCTCGTCAGTGCAAAGTATGGGGGTGTCTGATCTGGCTCATGAGAAAGCTATGTGGGGACCACGGGGGAACACTATTCTCCTTAAGGAGACTTTGCAAGCCAGTCTGGCTGCCAGGTAAGGGGACTTATAGCTGCAATGCCCCTCTGGGAAATATTCAAATTGTCTCTCCAGTAAAGGAGACAAACTCTAGCACAGCGCCACCTATTGGAAGTAGCGATCCTAAAAGTCACAAGTGGATTTTCGACAATCCTTTGCAATATGACTCAGGATATATAAGCCAGATCAGAATCCCAATTTGCAGACACGGTGTTTCGGGGTGCTTGCCCCTCGTCAGTGCAAAGTATGGGGGTGTCTGATCTGGCTCATGAGAAAGCTATGTGGGGACCACGGGGGAACACTATTCTCCTTAAGGAGACTTTGCAAGCCAGTCTGGCTGCCAGGTAAGGGGACTTATAGCTGCAATGCCCCTCTGGGAAATATTCAAATTGTCTCTCCAGTAAAGGAGACAAACTCTAGCACAGCGCCACCTATTGGAAGTAGCGATCCTAAAAGTCACAAGTGGATTTTCGACAATCCTTTGCAATATGACTCAGGATATATAAGCCAGATCAGAATCCCAATTTGCAGACACGGTGTTTCGGGGTGCTTGCCCCTCGTCAGTGCAAAGTATGGGGGTGTCTGATCTGGCTCATGAGAAAGCTATGTGGGGACCACGGGGGAACACTATTCTCCTTAAGGAGACTTTGCAAGCCAGTCTGGCTGCCAGGTAAGGGGACTTATAGCTGCAATGCCCCTCTGGGAAATATTCAAATTGTCTCTCCAGTAAAGGAGACAAACTCTAGCACAGCGCCACCTATTGGAAGTAGCGATCCTAAAAGTCACAAGTGGATTTTCGACAATCCTTTGCAATATGACTCAGGATATATAAGCCAGATCAGAATCCCAATTTGCAGACACGGTGTTTCGGGGTGCTTGCCCCTCGTCAGTGCAAAGTATGGGGGTGTCTGATCTGGCTCATGAGAAAGCTATGTGGGGACCACGGGGGAACACTATTCTCCTTAAGGAGACTTTGCAAGCCAGTCTGGCTGCCAGGTAAGGGGACTTATAGCTGCAATGCCCCTCTGGGAAATATTCAAATTGTCTCTCCAGTAAAGGAGACAAACTCTAGCACAGCGCCACCTATTGGAAGTAGCGATCCTAAAAGTCACAAGTGGATTTTCGACAATCCTTTGCAATATGACTCAGGATATATAAGCCAGATCAGAATCCCAATTTGCAGACACGGTGTTTCGGGGTGCTTGCCCCTCGTCAGTGCAAAGTATGGGAGTGTCTGATCTGGCTCATGAGAAAGCTATGTGGGGACCACGGGGGAACACTATTCTCCTTAAGGAGACTTTGCAAGCCAGTTTGGCTGCCAGGTAAGGGGACTTATAGCTGCAATGCCCCTCTGGGAAATATTCAAATTGTCTCTCCAGTAAAGGAGACAAACTCTAGCACAGCGCCACCTATTGGAAGTAGCGATCCTAAAAGTCACAAGTGGATTTTCGACAATCCTTTGCAATATGACTCAGGATATATAAGCCAGATCAGAATCCCAATTTGCAGACACGGTGTTTCGGGGTGCTTGCCCCTCGTCAGTGCAAAGTATGGGGGTGTCTGATCTGGCTCATGATCTAATCCCTGGACTAATTCCTGTACTAATGTACTAATCCCTGGACATTGCTGATTGTAAACCGGGTGTCGGAACATCAGTTGGTTTTTTGATTGAACACTTGTGAGTGTCATGGTCATTTAACCCCCTCGCTATCAACTGGAGGGTGGTGTTGCATGCTAATAATACTACTGCCATTTTGTGGATATCGTATAGAGTGAGCAGTTTTATGAATGAATCAACTTTTGCTATCTCGGTTAAGTGTAACACCTGCCAGCACCATCTGTTATTCTGGTGTAACAGCATGCGACAGGGTATGCTAGTCCCCTCGTTTGTCATTGGAGGACTTTGCAACTCATAAAACTCTGAAGCTGAATATTCATTTTATGTATAGGCAAGGTGATCCTTCCCTATTTTTAGAGGAACTATTAAAAGTTATATTTTAGGTATTTTTGCTGTATTTGGGTCCTTCAAATTATATACCATACCAGTGGCTGCATTATATTTAAGGAGCTTCCTGCCTTTAGGGCGTCGCCTGTTCTACAAGTTCTCTAGCTAGCAGTCCAAGTCCCTCTTGCTGTGTCTTTTTCTAACATTGTGTCTTCCACAGAACCAGTCTTACCAAAGCTACTCCTGGTTCTGTCTACAACCTGTCTGAGAGGTCCTGCGGGAACCAGTCTTACCAAAGCTACACCTGGACCTGCTGACAACCTGTCCAAGAGGTTCTGCGGGGACTGCCCTGTCAAGCATACCGGGTCCTGATCACAACCTGTCCGAGTGGTCCTCGGGGATTGTCTGCTGTGACATTACCATCTGCTCCAGTCTTAACCCTTCCCCTGACCTCGGCTTTACCCGGCAACCTCTACCGGTTGGACTTGGCTCTTGTACCGCTTCGTGTTCCGGCAACCGTGCATCCAGGCCCTCTGGTGGGGTGACCGGACAGTCCCTATATTGGGGTTAGCTCTGAGTTGCTCCACTGGGGGAGTCCGGTGCACGGCCCAGAGGATCCACCACCCGGACGTAACACATACATCCTGCTGTGCAAAGAAACTATGGGGAAATGGGGGAGGGGGGAGCTATTGATGCCACAGTCCAGCTGTCTGTTTGAAATGTTCTTATATCTCTAGACTCCAAGATGGGTGTCCAAGTTGTGTCTTGACTGTACTGGCAGGGGTATGGGAGTGCCAGCCCTACACCTGTCTCTCATCAACCTCTCTATGTCTTATGTCATTAGTCTAGGAAGCTAATGGCTATGCCAAAACAGTGGTGCCGCCTTGAAAAATGTATTTGTTTCTATTTTGGAAGCTTGTTGACCTCCCTAAAGATGTTTTCTCTTCCTTACTTTTGGCCTTTCATTGAATTCAATGGGGTTTGGAAAGGTTCGATAAAGGTTCAAAGTTCGGTTCAATAAAGGTTCAGCGAATGCACCCTTTGTTCAGTTGGGCTTGGCGAACCTAATCTTGAGAGGTTTGCTCATCTCTATTCATTAGGAAAAACAAGAGCAGGAACGAAGTAGAAAAAGCAGGGGTAAACTTCACAACCAGTCCAAGCAAAGGCACAACTAAAGCACAACTTTCACCAGAGAGTCTGGGACACCACACCTCACGGACCAACATAGAATAAACTATAGCTGGCATGGGTAGAAGGATTCCACCAGCATAATAGGAGGGGAGTAGATGTGATAGGTCTCTCCACAACATGTGAATAAAGAATCACAAAGACTAGCAGAAATTAACTCTTGCTAGCCTGCCTATGAATTAGCACACAGCGGGTCAACACCAGAGTCTACCTGTGTTGATCCCAGACACCAGAGAAATAATTAGGCGGAGTGTCATAATCTGCAACCTTAACAAAGTCCAATGCTGGAATGAGAGTCTGCGATATTTGTGCAAAACTATGTTTGACAACTATATGATATGGTAGCTGCAAGGCATTACTGAAAATCCCATGGAGCTATGCCTGAAGTTATATGAACCTTATCCTGATACCTTTTGCAATGTGTAAAATGGTAGAGGTCATTTTAATTTTATTACGATTTGCATAAAATTTTTTTTGCTAGTTTCAATGAATTCCTAAAAATGTGTCAAAAATTTGATTTGGATAGATCATCTCTAATAAAATATGCTAGATCATTTTATGACTCATTATACAATGAATCAGGTTTTTTTTTTTGCTTAATTAGTAATATTCCTTTAAAGAGGAATTCTCACCAAAATTTTCATGTTGACATGGACACACAATGTGACAGTGGCTGCAAAGCCAGATAAAACATATTTTTAAAATTTTGTTTCTACAGTGTGGAGATAATAGCATTCAAAGTAATTGACACCTAATCAGTTAGATTTTGTTGAGTTTAAGTGGGTATTATGAGATAATTTTCACTGGAAGCCTGTATTTGTTCCCAGTGTATGATGTTTACCAATCATAAGTAGAGATGACTGATTTTGCCAAGGATCGGATCAGTTAAGGATCGCCGATCCTGTCTAAGATCGCGAACGGATTGCCGATCCGATCGCTGATCCTAGCTGAACCCATTAAATTCAATGGGAGGCAAAAGTGATGCGTTGCAAAGTGGTGTAGGGGTCTATAAAAGAAAACAAAGAAAAAAAAATTAAAGCCGTACAGACTTAATGAGTTTCCAGGTGGCTGCAGCGCTACTTCCAGTTCTGATAGTAATCTTTAATGCATATTTACCGCTTTCCCCTTCCACCGGCGCCTCTGATTGGTTGCCGTTGGACTATGCCCCACCCTCTGAGACAGCATCTGTGATTGGCTGGAATCACACATGCTGTCTATTTCCTTTTACTAGTGATAAATAAATAAATAGATTAAATAAAACAATTACAGATTCGTAATGAGGGGGTCTCATAGACCCCTACCCATCACTAATCCAGGGTTTAGTGGCAGCTGAGGGCTGACATTAACTCCTTATTATCCCCATTGCCACCACACCAGGGCAATCGGCAAGAGGCGGTAAAGTTCCAGGACTGTTGCATCTAATGCGTGAGGCAATTCTGAGCAGCTACAGGTTGAGGATACTTGCCCCCAGCTATCAGGCTTTATCTTTCCTGGGTATCAAAATTGTGGGAATCGCATGCCGATTTTTAAAATTATTTATTTAAATAATTTTAAAAAAAGCCACATATGGTTCCTATTGTTTAAATACACAGCCAAGATAAGCACACGGCTGGGGCTGCAGCCTGTAGTCATATGCTTTATCATAATATGATAATTTGGGTATCATAATATGCGGGCAACTAATTGTTTTTACTTATTTATCACCAGTATAAGGACAAGGAGAGGATAGTTTTTGCAATCCAATCATTTACTGATGCTTGGCAAGATCGCTGACTTTTGTGGTAAATGCTGGGATGTCTGATCCCGATCAAATCCAGCCAAAGATCATATGATTTTAACATCTTCTGATCTTTGCCAATCAAGATTGCTCATCTCTAATCATAAGCAGGCAGCACACAGCAGGAGAAGAACATACCCCACAATAACTCAGAGCATGTTTATCAGTGTAGATGTAAGACAGACACAGTAATCTCTTAGTCTTATCTCCTGCATGATTAGGAAGCAAAGAAACTTTTTAGATAAAGATCATGTGGGAGGAGGTGTAGGACAGCTGAATTTAACTTTGTCACATTACATTCTGTCAGCTCTCCTCCTCTTATAGCATGGTCAGATCTGATGTTATTGCCTCCCCACACAGTTCTTGTCTGTAGATGTGTCAGTATTTACACTCTGTGCAACTAGTAATCACTCTGAACTCAAATCAGAGCAAGCTACTCCTGTGTGAGATGACACCTTGATCTGATCTTAATGCAGAGTAATTACTCTGAGCACTACAGATAAAAATGTGATTACTGACACAATTCTGAACAGTCAGTATGGGGGAAGGGTGGAATTGAAATGTGCTAAAAATAAACTCAGTTGTGCTGGCCTTCCTTTCACAGCAGGGACACCTTATTTGAAAGGTGTAGATCATTTGTGATTTCTAGTCATGAAGGAGATTAGACCAGGAGATCAAGCTTTCTGTCATAGATATAGTGTGCTCAAATATTTTCATTTTTTCATAATTTATAATAATTTATAATTATTTTGAATTTTTGATGATTAATTTTATTATTGGATATCTACGATGCTATTGGTCAGTCCAAAAGTTTAAGAAACTTGAAACATGAAATATTTAGGAAAGTAAAATATATGTGTACATTATTATTAGGCAAGTATTATTATGCAGAATAATAATGTAACTAAGTGAAAATGTAAAGTTTCCCATCTTTAATTCAGTTCATTTTAATTTATTAATGTCATAACAAAAAAATCTCAAAATGTACAAAAGTAAATTTCTGACATTTAAAAAAAATATCAGTGACCAAAGTAGCCTTTATGCAGACCTTGACAATGGGTGTTGATATCTCTAAGCTCCAGCCTCCCTCTTTACAAAAAAACACATCACCTGGTATGCTTTAAATCAATAAGCATTTAAGGTTAGAGTTGGAAAATATGTACAGTATGAAAAAGATGATTTGATCAAAATACTCACTTGCTTAATAGTTGGGCAAACAAAGTATATCTTATACACTCAGAAACTTGCGCAAAGCTATGGTAGGACCCTTCCCTCCACAGGGGCCTTATCTGAAAATTTCAGTCATCTGTGTTTTTTAGTTATGCAGGAAGTTAGACTAGCAGATCAGAGCTGTATGATTACATTTCATTGTCACAAAGCTTACAGAGAAAGCAGGGTACAGGGGCTCCTAGATTGGCCCACATGCTGGGGGTCTCTAGCTATCCCTTATCTCAGAATTATCTCTGAAGGTGAGGATATCTGAGTTGCCACCCTGACCCTGCTACTGACAAGCACTGATCTTATAACCCCTTCCTCCAAACCCAGAGGAGGTCCAGGCCAGGAGTGTGATAAAGTTCACA
The DNA here is from genome assembly GCF_048569485.1 of Anomaloglossus baeobatrachus. Classification (NCBI taxonomy): domain Eukaryota; kingdom Metazoa; phylum Chordata; class Amphibia; order Anura; family Aromobatidae; genus Anomaloglossus; species Anomaloglossus baeobatrachus. Next base: position 152,638,628 of record NC_134354.1, read on the forward strand.
TCATTCTCACACAGAGGAATAAGACAATTAGGGCATAGGAGGAAAATGAGAGCAGGGAGAAAACAAGACAACAGATTTCTCCACAGCAACACCAAGTGCAAAGCAACACAATCACCAGCAGGACTGGGACACAACAGCACACAGACCAACACAGCATAAGACTATAGTCAGCATTGGGTTGAAGCTCCCCTCCCACCTAAGTATGAGAGGAGCGAATGTGATAGACTTCCTCTTCCTACCCTGATTAAATGAGCACACAGCTGGTTGATGCCAGAGCCTGCCTGTAAAGCTTAGAAAAACAGAATTGTCAGAATCTGTAATCTGAACAGCCTCAGATACTAGACTGATATCCGGCGAGTTTACTGCAAAAACTCTGTGTGACACTCATACACTAATAAAGCTGCTCTAAGCTTTTGTGGGTACTAATGCAACTGTGTGCATTAGGCAAAATTAGAATTTCCTCATTGGCAGGGCTACTAAGAGGCAGCAAACTGCTTGCTTTCTTCAATATGCAAGTAACAGCCACTAAGGCCGGAGTCACACTTGTGAGTGACTCGCGCGAGACTCGCATCGCATCACCCGACACGGCCGCACACTCTTCTGACAGGAGCGGGTCGGCTGCATGTATTTCTATGCAATATTTCACAGAAAAAATCACTTTCTAAAATATCAATTCTTTATTGTACAAATATTTTTTTTTTTTTTTATAAAAAATACATACAATTCCTATAGGATATACATAGACAAAATAGTCAACAAGCAGCCAAATACAATGAACAATACAATAGACCTAGACCGATCATATAGCAGAAAGACCAGTGATATCCCCCAGCCGGGTTCCATATATCACTGTGCCAATCAACCTATTAATATACATGGTTGGAAAATTAAGTCTAGGCATATCTACACCCTGAGATTCCCATAGGTCCAAAATAAGGAATTTGGGAATGCCCAGAGTCTATTTGCCCCAGACAGAATTGTCCTCAAGGTCACAACGTGTTTATATGACATTATTTGCAAAACTGCTGATTACATTTGATTAAATATTTTTCACCCGACGCGTTTCTCCTCCTACACCGGAGGTTCATCAGGGGTGTATATAGTATGTCATAACACATTTAATTCATATAGACAAAAGAAATAGTGAGGAGAGGCATATACAGATATCACAGTGTTACAGAGAAAACCTTATCACTGAAGATTTTTTCAGCCGTTTTCTAGATTTTAATCCAAATTTCTCTAGGACAAAATTGAGTTTCTTCAGTTTTTATTAAAGGTTTTGACTGATATCTAAGGGTGGGGAAGAAAATGGCCCAGTCGAGGTGCACACTCCACATCAATTAACATAGACAATGGTTTTCATTCCAAGATTGGATTTCATTAGTCCAGTTAGTTGGGGAACATCAGCCATGTGAGGAGGTTCTGGAGCTGCAGCATTCCACATTAAAAACAAGACCTTGTTCAAGGACCTGCTGAGATTATCTGCATATCAGCATATGGACTAATGAAATCCAATCTTGGAAAGAAAACCATTGTCTATGCTAATTGATGTGGAGTGTGCACCTCCACTGGGCCATTTTCTACCCCACCCTTAGATATCAGTCAAAACCTTTAATAAAAACTGAAGAAACTCAATTTTGTCCTAGAAAAATTTGGATTAAAATCTAGAGAACGGCTGAAAAAATCTTCAGTGATAAGGTTTTCTCTGTAACACTGTGATATCTGTATATGCCTCTCCTCACTATTTCTTTTGTCTGTATGAATTAAATGTGTTATGACATACTATATACACCCCTGATGAACCTCCGCTGTAGGAGGAGAAACGCGTCGGGTGCAAAGTATTTAATGAAATGTAATCAGGAGTTTTGCAAATAATGTCATATAAACACGTTGTGACCTTGAGGACAATTCTGTCTGGGGCAAATAGACTCTCGGCATTCCCAATTTCCTTATTTTGGACTTATGGGAATCTCAGGGTGTAGACACAACTAGACTAAATTTTCCAACCATATATATTAATAGGTTGATTGGCACAGTGATATATTGAACCCGGCTGGGGTATATCACTGGTCTTTCTGCTATATGATCGGTCTAGGTCTATTGTATTGTTCATTGTATTTGGCTGCTTGTTGACTATTTTGTCTATGTATATCCTATAGGAATTGTATGTATTTTTTATAAAAAAAAAAAAAAAATTTGTACAATAAAGAATTGATATTTTAGAAAGTGATTTTTTCTGTTAAATATTGGTTAGTTAGTTCACTTTAAACCATTCAATTCTGTGAATAATGTATTTCTATGCAACTGAGACACTCCTGTCCGGAGAGCATTAGGCCATGCTGGGTGATGCAATGCGAGAGTCTCGCGAGATACGCGCAAGTGTGACTCCAGCCTAATAGCATCTGTGTCAACATTCTGTTTGGGCGGGATCGACTCTGGAAGAAATGGTAGTGTAGTTGTTAGCTAGTCCTGGTATATGCACTCTAAACTTCTTGCTGCACCTTTCTGGACACTCCTCGTTGCTCCAGGCCAGGTTTCTGATGATGAGGAGTGCACCAGTTGCACAGGTAGGAACTGATAGCTGAGTTACTCTCTAGTCTGGGGGCATAACATTGCAGCTAAATGGAGGTGGGAGGTTTATCATATTATTTTACGAAGTGCAGGCACAGTTGATACCAGATTGACATCTGGGGACTTATTATGAGACAGAATATGAAATCTTGGCTTGCATAATCTTCACTACATGTAATATTGTCACAATAAACAGATAGTAATAATGGCAGTAACTGCATAATATATATTAGCATTCCTGACATTAGCTGCACAGTATGTAATATTTTCATATTAATGTTCCACTACCCTTCCAGCAGAAAGTAATCCTTTAATTAGTTGCACAATATATATTTTCTCAATAAGCCCTTACCATATCCTTCTTCACAGACAGTAATCCTATTTGCAATTGTCCCATAGTAATTTGCATTTATTGGTGATGAGCCGGTGTCTTCGAAATTGATCGATACTCAATAGAGCATTACTTGAGTATGCTCGTTATTCGATCGAATATTGCAGATGCACAAGTGTGACGCTCTGGACTAGCCAGGTAGTCAGAGGTGGGCCATTGCATAACACCCGTCCCCTAAAAAGGTAACACCAGCCAAACACATAAAACCCTAGTCAACTCCCTCAGAGCTTAATGGACACCAGGGGGCGGAGCCAGGCAGTTGCACACGCCCACCAAGGAGTTCAGAGGGCCGGAGGTAGTCAGTAGTGAGTAGTCAGTAGTGAGTAGAGTTGAGGAGTGAAGGAGAGTGCAGCAGGCCTGTGGTGACAGGTCTGCAGTGGGAACTGACAGGTGCGGGGTTCGTAGCCTTGGTACCTCAGCTAGGAGGCATACGGTGGCCTTAGCCTGCAGGAGCCGGAAAGACGGCCAGGTGTAACCGTGGTGGACCGGGACAGGGTAGTGGCCCGCCGGTACCGACCCGTTTCAGACCCTGAAACGAGGTCCAGAAGCCACTGGACAGAGTTAATTCACTTATTGAGGTCTGGACTATAGGTCCTTTCCCACCCAAGTCCCGACTGAAGACAACAGCCCACTGGGGGGGATAGAAAGCCACCACACAGGCAGAGAGATCCCACGGGCCAGAGTCTGCGGGCAAACGGGCTTTCCCGACACACATACCGCCGGGGAGTGGACTCCCATCACTGAAGCGGAGGCAGTCTACATACACACTACATGGTGCAGGAGAAAGGCAAAGACCACCAACCCGAGTAGGGTGACCAGACGCAGCCGGCTGCGGGCACCGACCACCATCATTTTGGTTTACCAGAGACTCTTGTGCCTCAATCATAGTGAGTACAACTGTACGGAGAAAGGACGGGACTCAGCACCAATTCCAGAATAGGAATTTCTTTCTGAGTAAAACTGTACCCCCGGGCCGCGCACCGCCAAGCACCGACATAGCATCCCAATCGGGTCCCAGGGCCATCACCCCTGCCCACGGGGGGTTAACACCTTTGCTGCACAACATCTTCCCCGGGGTGCCTAGTAAACAGCAGAGGTGGTATCCACATTCACCACAGCCTGTGGGTGGCATCACGAACTTAACTAAAAGCCATGGCCCCGGCCGTAAACCTAACCCCTACGTAGCGCCAGCATCCTTTCAGAGCGAAGTGACCCCGGGTCCGGAGGCGCTCGAGCCACCCACCAACGAGCCTGGATCCGAGCGGCTCGGCTGCAGCCGAACGCGGGGAGGTACACATCAACTCTTCTGGCGTCATGAACAGGATACTTACCTAATCACCTACCTGGTGAAGTGCGTCTTGAAGTGGAAGTCAGCGGTGACCTGTTGAAAAATTTCAACATCCGCCATCTTGCCGCCATCTTTTGGCGCGAAGATTCCCGCCAAAGCCTTCTTCCCCGCGAAAAGAGCGCGCGAGTTGAAGCCCCACCCCCTGGGAACACAGCCGTGCCGAAAAGTGAGCAGTCGAAAAATGAAACTGATCGGCTGAAGAAGCGAGTGCCGCGAAAAGACCAAGGGGGAGCAGATGGAGGATGTCTGCTCCCGGGCCTGAGGTCGGCTCCGCTCCACCCGCAGGAGCGGCGGTGCCCTCAGAGAATGCCGCCGGCGAGGAAGAAGCTGCAGCTCCCGCTCCGGTCGCAGGAGCGGCAGGTCCAGAGGCTCCAATGGTGACTCCCCGTGCGACAGCTGGCGGCAAACAGCCTGCCGCAGGAAGGATGTCGGCCCAGGCAGCCCGCCTGGCCATGACGGGACCGGAGTCTGGTTTGGAAGACCCCATGACCACCAGCTCAGAATCAGAGGAGATGGGTGAGAGCAGCCTCGGCGTCGACACCCCGGTGGACACGTATATCCCGCGATGCGGCAGGAATGGCTACCGGATGACCCTCTCCAACCATGTCTGCTGTGCGTTGGAAATGTATGAGGCTGAAGCAGAATCCACCTCCTAGGATGAAGCCCCGTCTGCCGTACGGAGGGGGTGGTGGTGCCATTCTGACGGCGCTGTGAGCTGCTGAGCACTTTGATAGTGCATGCCCCGGGAATGCCCGGCCTTGAACAGGGCCGGAGATCACCGCAAGGTTACAGTTTTAAAGTTGATGTTTCCGTTCTAATATAGACAAGGTTGAGAACTTGCAGGCCACCCAATAACTTTTGGGCTTTGTATATAGCCCCTTGGACCACCCTTTCACGTCTGCAGTCTCTGGAGAGGCTGGTTGGAGGAAGGGCTTGCAGCAGAATAGGCCGGGGTCCTGTCACCATGGCAACCGGTGACTACCCTCCAGGGCCAGGGGTCCCCTGGACATGGGGCCTCTGAGAGACTGCCAGGTATGGAACTTTGTACCCGGCCCGTTGTGGGCAATACCCGGACCTGAACCCGTTTTCTGGACTGGGAAAAAGGGGTGCTGACTTGTTCTTAGAGGCAGCATCAAGGCTAGGTTTTCTTGGGTGGGAAAATGAAAGGACCCGTTCCCATTCATGTTTAATAAAAATATTTTTACCCGTTTGCAACGTTAAAGTAAAATGCCTCCCGTAAGGTATGATCTATAAAATCTGCTTAAAATGTAAAAAGTTAATATATTTGTATATGTTTTCCCGTTTTATCTTTTGTAGTTTTCAAAATAGACCGGTGGTGGTCGGACAGCCTGAGGACGGTCTGTATTAAGCCAAGGGAAAATGTGATGCCCTGGACTAGCCAGGTAGTCACAGGTAGGCCCTTGCATAAGACCCGTCCCCTAAAAAGGTAACAGCAGCCAAACACATAAAACCCTAGTCACCGCCCTCAGAGCTTAATGGACACACCAGGGGGGAGGAGCCAGGCAGTTGGCCACGCCCACCGAGGAGTTCAGAGGGTATGAGGCAGGAAACAGTTCAGTCAGTAGTCAGTAGTGAGTAGTCAGTAGTGAGTGGAGTTGAGGAGTAAAGGAGAGTGCAGCAGGCCTGTGGTGACAGGTCTGCAGTGGGAACTGACAGGTGACGGGGTCGTAGCCCTGGTACCTCGGCTAGGAGGCATACGGTGGCTTTAGCCTGCAGGAGCCGGGAAGATGGCCAGGTGGAACCGTGATGGACCGGGACAGGGTAGTGGCCCGCCGGTACTGACACGGGAAACCGACTGGAAACTGGAACACACAGGGGGGCTACTCAGACCCTGAAACGAGGTCCAGAAGTCACTGGACTGAGTTAATTCACTGGTTGAGGTCTGGACTATAGGTCCTTTCCCACCCAAGTCCCGACTGAAGACAACAGCCCACCGAGGGGGATAGAAAGCCACCGCACAGGCAGAGAGATCCCATGGGCCAGTGTCTGTGGGCAAATGGGCTTTCCCGACACACATACAGCCGGGGAGGGGACTCCTGTTGCTGAAGCGGAGGCAGTCTACATACACACTACATGGTGCAGGAGAAAGGCAAAGACCACCAATCCGAGTAGGGGGCCCAGACGCAGCCGGCTGCGGGCACTGACCACCATCATTTTGGTTTACCAGAGACTCTTGTGCATCAATCATAGTGAGTACAACTGTGCCCTCAGGCCGTGCACTGCAAAGCACCGCCAAGCACTGACACACCACCCCAATCGGGTCATAGGGCCATCACCCCTGCCCACGGAGAGGTTAACACCTTTGTTGCAAAACATCTTCCCCGGGGTGCCTAGTAAACAGCAGCGGTGGTGTCCACATTCACCACAGCCCGTGGGTGGCGTCACGAACTTAACTAAAAACCACGGCCCCGACCGTAAACCTAACCCCTACGTAGCGCCAGCGTCCTTTCAGAGCAAAGTGACCCCGGGTCCGGAGGTGCTCGAGCCACCCACCAACGAGCCTGGATCCGAGCGGGTCGGCTGCAGCCGAATGTGGGGCGGTACACAAGCACTATGCTCAAGTCCCTGCACTTCATGTTTTGCGACTGTTGACAATGAACATGGGGACTGCATGCCATACACGGTATGGCAAGGCCCGTGTTGGCTAGTGGCATTTCTGTGATTGGCTGGCTGCATGGCATTATCGGGTCTTATATAAGACCCAGTGACTAGTGATGAGCGAGCATGCTTGTTACTACTCGGTACTCGCACGAGTATCACTGTACTCGGTCTACTCGGCGGGGACCGAGTAATCTCGCGATACTCGTGCTGTACTCGTGGTCTTCATTTCTGCATGTTGGCGCTCTTTTGAGAGCCAGCCCTCATGCAGGGATTGGCTGGCAGACCACTGCAATGCCACAGCCCTGTTAGTTGTGGAATTGCAGTGATTGGCCGGCCTGGACAGCGTGACCGAGCCTTTATACCGGCGGGCGCGCTGTGCTCTGCTCACAGCTATCCAGACAGTCAGTGCAGGGAGAGTGTCGCTGCTTCAGGGAAAGGTTTGCGGCCCTTTATAGCTATTTCCGTAGCAGGGCTGCAAACAGTGTGACCAAAAGTCCTTCTCAGGACTATTCTAGTTGTATACAGGCAGGCAGGGTATAGCCAGGTCGGAGTACAGTAGCAGAGTCCTTCTCAGGACTATTGTTGCTGTATACAGGCAGGGTATAGCCAGGTTGGAATACAGGCTAGTGACCAAAAGAGTCCTTGTCAGGACTATTGTAGCAGTATACAGGCAGGCAGGCAGGCAGGCAGGGTATATAGCCATTCCTAGTGGTGACCGTATACCAGCCTTCATCATATCTGGGGCTGGTGTATACAGTCTAAAACAGTCCAGATAGTGTCAGACGTCTCAGTAATTGTCGCTCCTAAAAACCTGTTAGGTTCTTATTGCGTCCGTGCTTGCATTTAAAAACCGCACGTGTGTGCCTGTCGGTGGCAGCGTACAGGTGCACTTGTGTGCATTTTTCACAAACTATTATATAACGCACAAGTCTAATGAATAATACACGTCAGTCAGCAGTGTCTGATAGTGTCAGACTTCTCAGTAATTGTCGCTCCTAAAAACCTGTTAGGTTCTTATTGCGTCCGTGCTTGCATTTAAAAACCACATGTGTGTGCCTGTCGGTGGCAGCGTCAGGCTCCATATTGTCCCTGGATAGAGATGTGCATGAGGGCCTCAAAACATTGTTCCCATTGCAAAGGAGCGGGTCTCCTGTCGTTGTAATGCCCATTCTGAAAGAATGGGCGAAAAAAATTACCACTGGGGGTATACCTGAAACAAAGGCCTAACTCTTGTAACGGTCATCATGATGGCGCATGAGGAGAAGGAGGAGCAGTCCAGCGATTAGCCAAAGTCCAGAAGTGTGTTACCATGGGTGAGTGGAGGTACATGGCAAAATCCCGTTACAAACTTTAAATTCCGCTGTCATTTGCTGGTGGTGTGGTGAAGTCTGGCCCAATCCAACCCTTGTTCATCTTGATTAGAGTCAGCCTGTCAGCATTTACAGTTGACAGGCAGGTGCGTTTATCTGTAATAATTCCACCTGCGGCACTAAAAACACGCTCTGACAAAACGCTAGCGGCAGGGCAGGCCAGGACTTCCAAGGCGTAGAGAGCCAATTCATGCCACGTGTCCAGCTTGGATACCCATTAATTGTAAGGCACAGAGGAATGTCAGAGTACAGTTGTTTGATCTGCAAGGTACTCCTTGAGCATCTGGGCAAACTTAGGATTTCTTGTGGCACTACCCCGCACCTCAGGGGCTGTGGTATGTGAGGGGCTGAGAAAACTGTCCCACATCTTAAAGACTGTTCCCCTACCTCTGGCGGATTGGACTTGTGCCCCTCTCGGCTGTACGCCTTGGTTGTCCACTGATTCCTGACCTATGCCGCTATCGTTTTCTGAGGGGAATGCTTTGCCTACTTCCGTGACTATGGCCTTCTGGAACTGCTGCATTTTTCCTGACCTCTCCGCCTCGGGAATAAGAGACATAAAGTTCTCCTTGTAGCGTGGGTCTAACAGTGTTACCAACCAGTAATGATTGTCGGCCAAGATGTTCTTAACGCGAGGGTCACGAGACAGGCAGCTTACCATAAAGTCAGCCATGTGTGCCAGACTCTTAACAGCCATCACTTCAGTATCCTGACCAACACGATGACTGAACATGCTGTCCTCCTCCTCCTCCTCCTCCTCATCATCATCTACCCTGTCCTCTGGCCAGCCACGCTGAACCGAGGATATGACTGCATGTCATATCCTCAATTTGGCCAGAGAGTTGCTCCATGTCTTCATCCTCCTCCTCGTCATAGTCCTCCACTGCACGTTGTGATGAGACGAGGCTGGGCTGTGTGATATCACCCACACCCACTACTGTTTCTTGCTCAAACTCATCGCGCTCCACCTGCAATGCATCATGGTTGTTTTTTGAGCAGAGACCATTTTAGAAGGCAGAGAAGCGGTATGGTGACGCTAATAATGTCGTCATCGCCGCTCACCATCTTGGTGGAGTCCTCAAAGTTTTGGCGGATGGTACATAGGTCGGACATCCATCTCCACTCCTCAGGTGTTATGTGTGGAGTTTGACCCATTTCCCTACGGCTTAGGTGATGCAGGTACTCAACAACTGCCCTCTTCTGCTCACATATCCTGACCAACATGTGCAGAGTTGAATTCCAACGCATGGGGACATCACACACCAGTCTGTGAGCCGGAAGATGCAAATGGCGCTGAAAGCCAGCAAGGCCGGCTGAAGCAGTAGGTGACTTTCGAAAATGTGCAGACAGGCGGCAAACTTTTACCAGCAGATCAGACAGCTCTGGGTATGACTTTAGAAACCGCTGAACCACGAGGTTGAGCACATGGGCCACGCATGGAACATGTGTCAGCTGGCCTCGCCTCAAAGCCGCCACCAGGTTCCGGCCATTGTCACACACGACCTTTCCTGGCTTTAGGTTCAGAGGTGTGAGCCAGTGATCTGCCTGCTGTTTCAGAGCTGTCCACACCTCTTCTGCATTGTGGGGTTTGTCACCTATGCAGATTAGCTTCAGCACAGCCTGTTGCCGCTTCGCCGAGGCAGTGCTGCAGTGCTTCTGTGTCGCCCTGGACAAGCCAGGGGCCACAGAGCACAACACTTACACACCCCACACTCCCTGCAGGCATATCATAGTCAAAACACAAAATCCTTGTTGCCTTCCCCAGGGGCTGTTGTCCACACCAGGGGGTGGAGCCAGGCGGTTGGTCTCCACCCACCAAGGAGGAGGGAAAACACAGGCAGTGAGAGTTAAGCTAAGGAAGTGGAAGGAGGAAAGTAGTAGAGAGGAGAAAAGTGACAGCAAAGAGCCTGAAGTTGGTCCGGGTGTGTGGCCCGGACAGGACAGCAAGGTTGGCAGGATGTGGTGACCGTCTGCAGTGGAGGCCGATTGGAGTCTGCCGTAAGGACCGTGGACGGGTGGTGACCCGGCCGTACCGGACCGGTATACAAAGAGAAGCCAGCACCATTGGCAGGGGCCTTTCGGATCCCGGCAAGGCTTGGTGTCGCCGTGAATTTGCCAAATCCGTTAGTGAAGGGGACCTCAGGGTTTCCAAACAGCCAAGTCACGATAGAAGGCAACCGTCCAACCGTGAAGGGGAGACACCGCCACCGCCAAGGGCAACCGTCTCCCAGGGCCAGCGCCTGTGGGCAAAAGGGGCTCCTCCGGCCCATATCCAGGTCGGGGAGCGGGTTACCGGTGGGAAACCATCACTACCAACACTGAACTTAGGTGCAGGGAGAGACAGTCATCACTAACCTGCAGGGAGGAACAACCACAGCCGTCCGAGGGACCCGTCCATCCAGCCACTTGTTTTACCGTGAACTGTGTCATCATCATTGGGCTGAGTGAGTACCTCCGTGCCGTGCGGCACAGCGCTGCCCCTGCGACCTTGCACCTCATCAGGCCCCGCAACCCGCCTGTCATCCATCTCTACCCCATCACCGGGCCCTGGGACAACCAACCCCCCTACCCACGGCGTGGAGAAATAACAACAAAGCTGCTCCCTGTCACAGGCTCCTGGGATCCCCGTCCAGAGCAGCGGTGGTGTCCACACAATCACCACAACCGTGGATGGCGTCACGGACAATATCCCCAAAACCCAAACGACCCCTTTTCACTCACGGGCGATGAGCGCCGCTCGAGTCCCCGGGATCCGGCCATCGCTCGAGCCACCGAGCAGCAGCAGCCATAGAGCAGTGGCAGCCGGACCCGAGCAGTGAGAGAGCGCAACGTCCCCTCCTCCGCCCGCAACACTTCCAGCTTGGGACTGGTGTGTAGGGTAAAGTGGATGAGGATGCGCAGGAGGAGGAGGAGGCTGAGGAGCATGACATTCCGGAGCTGTAGAGTGTGGGTGAAACCCTGACTGAGGTAGGGCCTGCAAAACTTGGTGTGTGAAGGACGTGTTCCGTCCCTCGCTCAGACTGGGTCCCAGCTTCCACAATATTAACCCAGTGTGACATCAACGAGATGTAGCGGCCTTGCCCACATGCACTTGTCCACGTGTCTGTGGTTAGGTGGACTTTGGCTGAAACAGCGTTGTTCAGGGCACGTGTGATGTTTTGTGACACGTGGTTATGCAATGCGGGGACGGCACACCGGGAGAAATAGTGGCGGCTGGGGACCGAGTAATGTGGGACAGCTGCCACCATCAGGTCGCGGAATGCTTCTGTCTCAACCAGCCTAAAAGGCAACATTTCCAGCGCAAGCAGTCGCGAAATGTTAGCATTTAGAAGTGTGGCATGTGGGTCGTTGGCAGTGTATTTGCGCCTGCGTTCAAAGGTTTGCTGAATGGATAACTGAACGCTGCGCTGGGACAAGGACGTGCTTGATGATGGTGTTATTTCTGCGTGGGCAACTGCAGGTGCAGGGCCGGAGGAGGCTTGTTCTCGGGCAGCATGGACAGGGGATCGGCTCGCATGCACAACAAGCGAAGACGAAGCAGTGACATCAGCAAGCACTGCTCCTCGACTCTGTTGTACATCCCACAAAGTCGGGTGCTTGGCTGACATGTGCCTGATCATGCTGGTGGTGGTCAGGCTGCTAGTTTTGGTACCCCTGCTGATGCTGGCACGGCAGGTGTTGCAAATGGCCTTTTTAGAATCATCTGGAGCCAACTTAAAAAACTGCCAGACTCGGGAAGACCTAACATTTGTACAGGCACCTTGTGTCGTGTTGTTCCGGGGAACAGTTGCCTGACGTCTGCCTGGGGCCACCACCCTGCTTCTTACTGCCTGTTGGGATGCTACGCCTCCCTCCCCCTGTGCACTGCTGTCCTCGCTCTGCATATCCTCCTGCCAGGTTGGGTCAGTTACTGGATCATCCACCACGTCGTTTTCCTCTTCCGCACCATGCTCCTCCTCCTGACTTCCTGACAATTGTGTCTCATCATCGTCCACCCCTTGTTGAGACACGTTGCCAACTTCGTGAGAACGTGGCTGCTCAAATATTTGGGCATCTGTACATACAATCTCGTCATGGCCCACTTCAACAGGAGCTGGCAAGAGGCCAGAATGTGTGAATGGAAACGTGAACGAACAGCTCTTCCGAGTGTCCAAGTGTGGGATCAGTAATGTCCGTGGACGTATACTCGGCCTGGTGGTAGGAAGGAGGATCAGGTTCTGAAATGTGCGGTGCAGTATCACGGCTACTGACACTTGACCGTGTGGAAGACAGAGTGTTTGTGGTGGTGCCAATCTGACTGGAAGCATTATCCGCTATCCAACTAACAACCTGTTGTGGTCTTGGTTCAAGAGCGGTGTACTGCTGCGGTCCCCAAGAATTTGGGACAGGATGTGCGAGCGACTAAATGTGGCCCTCTGTTGTGGCGAAATTAGAGCTTGCCCACGACCTCGGCCTCTGCCTGCACCACCATCACGTCCACTTCCTTGTTCCTTGCCAACGCCCTTGCGCATTTTGCAATGCTGTGCTGACGTGTATTCACTAGACTTGTGCGTTATATAATTGTGCTTCTTACTGCCTGTTGGGATGCTACGCCTCCCTCCCCCTGTGCACTGCTGTCCTCGCTCTGCATATCCTCCTGCCAGGTTGGGTCAGTTACTGGATCATCCACCACGTCGTCTTCCTCTTCTGCACCCTGCTCCTCCTCCTGACTTCCTGACAATTGTGTCTCATCATCGTCCACCCCTTGTTGAGACACGTTGCCAACTTCGTGAGAACGTGGCTGCTCAAATATTTGGGCATCTGTACATACGATCTCCTCATGACCCACTTCAACATGAGCTGGCGAGAGGCCAGAATGTGCGAATTGAAACGTGAACAGCTCTTCCAAGTGTCCAAGTGTGGGATCATTAATGTCCGAGGACGTGTACTCAGCCTTGTGGTAGGAAGGAGGATCAGGTTCTGAAATGTGCGGTGCAGTATCACGGCTACTGACACTTGACCGTGTGGAAGACAGAGTGTTTGTGGTGGTGCCAATCTGACTGGAAGCATTATCCGCTATCCAACTAACAACCTGTTGACACTGGTCTTGGTTCAAGAGCGGTGTACTGCTGCGGTCCCCAAGAATTTGGGACAGGACGTGCGAGCGAGTAGATGTGGCCCTTTGTTGTGGCGAAATTAGAGCTTGCACACGACCTCGGTCTCTGCCTGCACCACCATCACGTCCACTTCCTTGTTCGTTGACAACGCCCTTGCGCATTTTGCAATGCTGTGCTGATGTGTATTCACTAGACTTGTGCGTTATATCCAAGTTTTTGCAAAACGCACACAAGTGCAGCGGAAAGCTGCCACCAACAGGCACACACGTGCGGTTTTTAAATGCAAGCACGGAGGCACTAAGAACCTAACAGGTCTCTATCCAGGGACAACGTGGAGCCTCCCAATTTTTGGCTGCCCTGCCTAAGGGCTATACTACAATAGACCCACTTCCTTCCAATGGGCACTTCAGGTTTACAGGCCCTCATGCACGTCTCTATCCAGGGACAACGTGGAGCCTCCCAATTTTTGGCTGCCCTGCCTAAGGGCTATACTACAATAGACCCACTTCCTTCCAATGGGCACTTCAGGTTTACAGGCCCTCATGCACGTCTCTATCCAGGGACAACATGGAGCCTCCCAATTTTTGGCTGCCCTGCCTAAGGGCTATACTACAATAGACCCACTTCCTTCCAATGGGCACTTCAGGTTTACAGGCCCTCATGCACGTCTCTATCCAGGGACAACGTGGAGCCTCCCAATTTTTGGCTGCCCTGCCTAAGGGCTATACTACAATAGACCCACTTCCTTCCAATGGGCACTTCAGGTTTACAGGCCCTCATGCACGTCTCTATCCAGGGACAACGTGGAGCCTCCCAATTTTTGGCTGCCCTGCCTAAGGGCTATACTACAATAGACCCACTTCCTTCCAATGGGCACTTCAGGTTTACAGGCCATCATGCACGTCTGTATGCAGGGGCATTGGTGAACCTCACAATTTTGGACTGCCCTGGCAAAGAAAAATACTACAAAGACTCACTTCCTCAAAATGGGCACATTAGACTCAGAGGCCTTTATGTACGTCTCTTCTCAGGGACATCGGAGTGCCACACAATGTTTTACGTAAAATCTTTCATGTAGTAATCTCAAAAAGTAACATACATTAGCTCTATCTCACTATTGGTTATGTGCCCTTAACATTTCCGCCATGAAAATTCATTTTGGTGTCATTTTGGAAGGTTTTCTGGTGAGTCCGTAAAAATGGCGTAAAACGCGGACTAAATTGTTCACAGCTGTGACTTTTGAGTGATAAATGCTTCAAGGGGTCTTCCCCATGCTGTTGCCATGTCATTTGAGCACTCTTCGGAGACTTTTGTGCCATTTTTAGGGTTTCTACTTGCTGCCGGTGGTCATTTCACAAAAATACTCGGGTCTCCCATAGGATAACATTGGGCTCATTGCTCGGGCCGAGTACACGAGTATCTTGGGAGGCTCGGCCCGAGCTTCGAGCACCCGAGCTTTTTAGTACTCGCTCATCACTACCAGTGACTCGATACTCAGCACACTCTCCTCGGAAGCAGTTCAGGTAGACTTGATTTAGGAGGGAGAGCTTAGATTAGAGCAGGCATTGTTATTCTAGTAGTTATATACTACTGCACCAATAAAATAAATGTCATTTTCAGGACTACATACTGTCCTTCCTCTAGGAATCCACTATTTCATGTATTCAGTGTAGGGATAGCTGTTGGAGGAAGGATAGTAAATAATAAATTTAAAAAACTATGTTGGGTCCACACCTATTTTTGATAAAGGTAAAGCAGAATGATGAGAGCCAATATCGTCAGGCTGGGAAGGTCTATAGATATTTGGCCTCTCTCAGCCTAAAAATACTAGCCTACATCCACCCCAGAAATGATGAATTGCATAGGATGTGCCAATTCTGGCACATCACGTCTGCTCTTCCTGATTGCTCTGCTGCGATAGCAATTAGGGTAATGGTGCTTGGGATTGATGTCAATTGTATAGTGTCAGCTAGCATCTAGACTTGGTCTTAGCAAATGAGAGGTGTCTAGCAGTTACCCCCATTACTAGCCTAGTAAGTATAAAGATAAAACACACACAAAAATATTTTATTTTAAATAACACTCCCCCGACTCTTGCCCTGAATCTGTGAAGAGCGGTGATGATATCAGTTACATTACAACTCATTGTTGCTCTCACCAGTTCACACAGTGGGCAACATGAGTCCGGAATGTCTTGCTAGTAGTGACCTCAGTTAGGCCGAAATCACACTTCCGCATAAAAAATGTACGTGTCTCACGTTCCGTGTTTCGTATCCGTGTTCCGTTTTTTAGGGGCGTTTTTCCGGTACGTATGGCATCCGTGTGATGGCATATGCGAGCCGTATGTACGCGTGGAATGTCCGTATTAGCATAAAATACGTACGTGTGCTGTCCGTGTGCTGTCCGTTTTTTCAGAAACGTATTTTACCACAAATAACCTTGTTAGCCCAACATGATTTGCTCCAGTTGTGTTTAATTGGACAATTAACTTCCCAATTTATTTTTTTTCGTTTAAAAACCCTGCGAAATCCAGGCTTTTGTGCTCTTTATCACATCATACAGACTCCAACATGTCTCTCTCCAATGAAGCAACCATGTATTTGCTGTGGTTGATATCGCGGAGATTTGGGGATAGGTGACATATGATTGAAGAAGAGCCAGCACTGGAGAAAAGGATGTGGATTCACCCCCTTGTGAAGCTCAGGAAAACACATGGGCATTTTAATATTCTGTATTCTGTATGCCGAAATGCGGAAATTTCCTGCAAAATTCCAAGCCTACTGCCATCTCACCATTAATTCGACAACATCCTTGGCCTTGTGTATAATCGTTTGAAGCATCAGGACACCTCTATGCGCCTCAGCATCTCCCCTGAGGCACGACTGTTGGTTACTTTACGGTAGGTTTTGTTATGTATACTCATGTTTTTTTAAAAAAATTTTAGAAGATTGGAAAAAACTTAAAGGCATGCATTTAGCTAAACTATTCATTTTTCCTTTTTAGTTCTATTTGTGCAGAAAATTCATATAGACCACATAACCTCATTGTAAACAAAGATTATGGTCTGAGTGCTTACACATACCATTCTATGGCTAAAAAGATTTAAGAAACAAGAGACAAACATCAAACAATCTTGTTTATTAAACAGATTTGTATTTTTGTTTCCAATATGGAAAGTAAATATCAACAAATATGTTTTAACCACAAAAACAATAAAATAATAGTCATACAGAGTATGTTGCCAGCCATTGCATGACACAAATGTTTGTATTGAAAACCAACTGGAATGATTACAAAAAGTAATGTCTTGTTATTTTTTCAATTTCAGTTACCTTGCAACTGGGCAATCCATCAGCAGTCTACATTTCGAATTCGTATTGGGAAGGTCTACAATAGGCAAGATAATCCTGCATACCTGCACTGTGCTATGGGAGACCCTTAGGCATCATGTCATGCAGCAGCCAACAACACAGGATTGGATGCACATTTCGGATGAATTTTTGGAGAAAACATCTTTCCCAAATTGTATTAGCGCCATTGACGGAAAGCACATTAGAGTGAAGAAACCACCTAACTCTGCATCAATATATTTTAATTTTCACAAGTTTTTTTTCTGTAGTTATATTGGCAATGGTAGATACAAACTACTGCTTTGTTTTTGCTGATATTGGGGCCTATGGTAGTGCCTCAGATGCGCGCATTTTCAGAAGCTCACATTTAGCAAGACGATTAATGTCTGATAGTTTAAGTTTGCTTGCACCAAGACCATTGCCTGGTACTGATGGGCCTATTATACCTTTTGTCATGGTTGCAGATCAGTGGTTTGCCTTGTCTAGGCATTTGATGCGTCCATATCCCAGAAGGGGGCTGGACAGATCACAAGCCCAATTTAATAGCAACTTGGCCAGAGCACGATGCTATGTTGAACGTGCCTTTGGCATTTTAGCCTCAAGATGGCGCATTTATCAAACCACCATCCAACTCCAACCAACCACCGTCAAGGCTGTCATGAAAGCTACAGTAGTGTTACATAATTACTGTAGATTACATGAAAGCAATGACGAAGACATTCAAGAGTTGCCTGCTTTAAATGCCCTATTTGTAAATAATGGTACTATTAGAACCAATTTGTTCTCGTCTGGTCTACAAGTGAGGAATCAGTTTAAAGATTATTTTAGTTTAAATCGCCATAGTCATGTATAAATTTGACATTGTTATATATTTTTTATCTCTCGGTTACATAATTACAAACACATATGTAATACAAAAGAGAAAAGGACCATACATAGGTATATTTTTTTGTTTATTTTGTTGTTTTGTTGTGTTTGTGTTACCAATAAGCTATTGGGATTTTTTTTTTTATAAAAAATTAGTAAATAATGCTTTGTCAGTGACATTACTACTGAATGTACCTGACTAATAAAAAAAAATATTTAAAAAAAAGTAGTCCTGCCTATCAGCATGAACCAATGCAAGAGAGGGAGAAAGGGAGTTGCAAAATCTCTCTCCATCACTCTCTGGTATCAGTGAATTCATCATGTGAATTATTCTGGTATCAATGATCTCAGGCAGGGACCGTAAATCTTCATAACGCCTATGTCTGCGACCACGGATAGATTGGGCTATTGTGCGCATGGTATTAGTTGTTATTCTTCGCTGTGGGCCTGTTTGTTGCTGTGGACTACTCTCTGCAAGAACTGGTGAAGGACCACTTTGTTGACCTGCAGACTGGCCTGGAATTACAGTAGTGGATTGACTTGTTTCCAAACCCAAATCAGATGACATTTCTTTTGCATCTGGCTGGCTGGCGTTGGGGATTGGGGGTGGTTGGTAGGAGGTTTACTCCATCACGGAAGCAGAGGTAGCTGTAGCTGTTAAGACTGCTGACTGTGCCTCCTTGCTGTCTTCTAGATTACCCTCTGTACTTTTGTGAAAAGAAAAAAAAACATTTACTGTGTGCATTGTAATAAAGACTGCCATGTGAGATGATGGTTAAAACTTACTTTTGTACTTCCATAATGGGCATGAGGAAGCTGAGTCTTTCATAATGGACATATTTTTTTTTGGATGCTGCAGCTGTGGTTGCCACTGGGTTATATTCTTTTCTTAACTGGTCACGTGAAGACCGCCAACGGTGTTTCACAAGATCCACTGTTTCAAAAAAGAACATAATATATCAAACTCAAGAATAAATTATTTTCCATGTAAAAAGGCACATTGATCTTGTCTTGCAAACATTTCAATAATTAGGTTATAACATTCATGTGGATTAAAACTACAGCCCATGACAATCATATAGTGACATAATAACACAATTAACACGACGAAGTAAACCAGCTCACCTTTACACAGATTAAACCAATGTATAATCATTTATAACTTTAAACATAGGTCACCCCCCCCCCCCCCGAAAATGCCATCAGTAAGCCATGAGAGCCTAAATGTCTATAAACCCATGAAGTGCCATATGTTACGCAAATCTAGTACATTACAAACTGCAAATTAATGTTACCATTACAGACATGGTGGCAACAAGGGTAATGCATGAAAAAAAACAAAAAAAGATTAATGTATAGACACTTAACAGCACATTTAAAAAAAAAAAAAAAAATAACACATGTTTGATTGATGCTTGACCAGCCTGAAATTCCTTTTGTACATGCATGAAGGGCTTTGCAGACCATATACACATGATGACATTACTACAACACAACAAGGTTTAGTTTAAAGGCCCAAAAAACAACACTATCCTGTCTGTGAGTCTCCAGTGTAGCTCAAAATGAGTCAGGCCCATTAATACATGCAAAACAAAGTATACAAATATGGCTAGATTCTGCCTACAGAATGTGCACATGTAGGTAAAGACAGAAGTAATGAAAATATCTGTACTCACCATATTTATTTTTCCTTCCAGGGGTGCATTGAGACCATCCATTCCTGGGGTAGACTAGTGCAGCCACAGACATCCATGCTCATTCCACCATCAACCTGTCATGGTAGCCATCATCATGTGTGTCCCATGGCTCAGGATGCCTCTCTACTTTGCCAATCAGCCTCTCTGTATCGATCCTAGGCGCCATTATCAGTACCTGTGGTGTTTTCTGAGCTCAAAGTTCCCCTGCAGTGAGAGGACAGGTGCTCAGCTGCCGTCTGGCATTCAAATGAGACAGGAAATGTTTGTTTGGCTCCAGAATTAATGGACTACAATTGACCTGATAGATTGGTAACAAGTGTTTCAGATTTTTTGATTAAAAACGGACACGGACGATACGTGCTGAACATGGACATACTCCGTGTGCAGTCCGTGCATGCACGGACCCATAGACTACAGCGGGTCTGTGCCTGCGTGCTGCCGGCCAAAAACGGACATGTCGTCCATGTAGAAAACCGCACACATGTACTTACCACACGGACACACGTTCCGTGTGATTTTACGTGTGTGTGCCATCTACCATAGAGTAACATTGGTTTCCGTGTCTCTGTGTCTCCGGTACATGCAAAAATGTATCAAACATGTACCGGAGACACGGATGTGTGTTGCGGGCCTAACTCAGTAATGCCACCACTCGTGAGACATTCCGGGACTTGTCTGACTGACTCTGTATGACCTGGTGAGAGCGGAGATGAGTGGTAACATTACAGATGTCGCTCGGCACAGTTGTCAGGTATCTCAGAGCACAGCTTGACTGGGAGTGACCTTAGAAGAGTTCTTAGAATGAGGCTCCCTGGGTTATACTACAAAATCGGTGGACATCATGGGAATGCCATGGACTATGTTGGAGCTAATAATAAATTGGTGAATGTAGGATAGTATCTTGCCTTTTGTTCTCTTAAGTTATGTCTTTCAGGTTTCCATTTGTGAACTACATCATATTCGGTGGACTACTTTGGTTATTTATGGCTTTTTTTTTTTTAATACATTGCTTAACCAGGGCAAGTTTCAGGGAGTGAAAAAGAAAAACTTAACATTTGATAGAGAAATACAGAAAGCTTTGTTTGCAATTACAGAAGTCAGACATTTCCTTTAGGTGTTGATCAAGTTTGCACACATTACAGCAGGAATTTTGGCCCACTCCTCCATACATATCTTCTCGACAACTTTCAGGTTTCGGGGCTGTCACTGGCCAACATTTAGTTTCAGCTAACTCCAAAGATTTTCTATTGGGTTAAAGTTTGGAGACTGGCTAGGCTACTCCAGGGACTTGAAATGCTTCTGTCAGTGCCACGCCTTAGTTGCTCTGGCTATGTGTTTAATGTCATTGTCATGCTGGAAGACCCATCTTCAATGCTCCTACTGGGGGAAGGAGGTTGTTGGCCAAAATCTTGCGATACATGACCCATTCATCTTCTCTTCAATACGGTGCAGTCATCCTGTTTAGAGATTAGTGAACCCGTGGAAGTTTGGTTGGGTGCTTGTAGCTGAACTGTACCTCCTTGGGTTCGGACTTGGTCGGAACCACGATGGAAGTCATTGATTTGCAGTGTGAGTCTCCGCCCACATGCAACCAGCCATAAGCAGATCACTTCTGGGGTGGGGAGGCGGGATTTTACCAATTTTTTTGTTACACACTACAGCTGATAACGCTGTTGTTACCCCCAGTGTAAGCTATTCAAACACTGCAAACGGCTCACACAGGGCAGAATACCAAGCATACCTGAGTACAGGAATGCTTGCGTGAGTTAAGTTCATACGTAATGTGCCCGAATTTCGAACCCAAATTCTTTTTATAACCTCTTCACGACACGTGACGTACTGGGTACTCCATGGATCGTGTGAGGTTAATCCCCGCCACCTGCCGTAGACAGTCTGCAGCAATCCGTGCACATAACAGCTGATTTCAACAGCTGACATGTGTTCCTGCCAGGCGTGAGTGAAATCGCTTTCCACCCACGCCTATTAACCCCTTACATCTTGCTGTCAAAATCTGAAAGCGAGATGTATCAGCATGCCACCATAAGCATAACTTACCCAGCTCCATCGGTAGTCACGTGACGTGATCACGTGACTTCCAGTTGTTGCCATGGTAGCACAGGGTAATGTGATGACTCTTGTAGCTATCATGAGTCACTTAATCTCACTGCTGGCAGACTGCCGTGTGTGAGAGTAAAGCAACTTTTCTCCAAATCTAAGCTGTGTAGCTGTGATCTGGAGAAATGGAAGAGCGATCAGACTGCTGATCATTATAATCCCCTAAGGGGCTAGTAAAATAAAAAAAGTTAAAAAAAAGTTTTAAAAAATAAAAAAAATAAAAAACCCTAAAAGTTCAAATCATTGGCCCATTTGGCCCATTTAAAATTAAAGGGTTAAAAAATTAAAAAATGTTCACATATTTGGTATCGCGACGTTCAGAAATGCCTAATCTATCAAAATAAAAAAATCTATTAATCTGATTAGTAAACGTCATAGCGGCAAAAAAAATCCAAATGCCAAAATTATGTTATTTAGTAGCCACAAATTTTGTGCAAAATGCAATAACAGGCAATCAAAACATAGCATATGCGCAAAAACGGTATTGTTTAAAACATCAGCTCAAGATGCAAAAAAAAAGCCATCAATGAGCTATAGATCCCAAAAAATGAGAATGCTATGGGTTTCGGAATATGACGCAAAAAGTGCGCCACTTTTTTTGGACAAACTTGTGAATTTTTTTAACACCTTAGGTAAAAGTAAACCTATACATGTTTGGTGTCTACAAACTTGTACTGATCTGAGACACCACACGAACACACCAGTTTTATCATATAGTGCACATGGTGAATAAAATATCTCAAAAGCTATTGTGCTATCGCACTTTTTTTCCAGTTTTTCGGCACTTGAAATTTTTTTGCTGTTTTCCAGTACACTATATGATAAAGCTTATGATTTCATTTAAAAGTACAGCTCGTCCTGCAAAAAATAAGCCCTTATATGGCAAGATTGACAAAAAGTAAAAAAGTTCCAGCTCTTGGAAGAAAGAGAGGAAAAAAATAAAAATGAAAAAAACGCCCGGGGATGAAGGGGTTAAAAAAAAAGTCGATGTTCGTCCGAAAACAGAACACCAAACCTTAGATTTGCACATCTCTAGCCCTGTCCAATTTGCAGAAAAGCACCCCCAAAGTATGATGTCTCCACCTCCATATTTTATGGTTAGGATGGTGTTCATGGGTTTGTACTCATCTTTGGTCTTCTTCCTAACATGGAAAGTGGAGTTCATACCAAAAACTTCTATTTTGATCTCATCTCACAACATGACCTTCTCCTATGCCTCTTCTGGATCCTCTAGATGGTTATTAGCAAAACTAAAACAAGTCTGGACATGTGCTGGTTTGAGCAGGGGGACCTAACTTGCGCTACAGGATTTTAATTTCAGACTGTGGTTCCAGTTCTCTTAAGGTCATTGACCAGGTCCTGTCATGTAGTTCTGGGCTGATTCCTGACCTTTCTCAGAATCATCCCAACTTCATGAGGTGAGATCTTCCATGGAGACCTAGACCAAGCAAAAATGTCAGTCATCTTGTGCTTCTTCCATTTTCTAATAATTGTGCCAAAAGTTGTTGCCTTCTCACCAAGCTGCTTGCCTATTGTCCTGTAGGCCATCCCAGCCTTGCACAGGTCTACAGTTTTGCCCATGGTGTCATTAGACAACTCTTTTATCTTGGCCACGGTGGGGAGTTTTCAAGTGGGATTGCTTAAATGTGTGGACTCGTGTCTTATATACAGGTAATGAGTTGAAACAGTGCAGCTAATGCAGGTAAAGAGTGTAACGTAGGAGAGCTTCTTAAAGAAAAAATAACAGGTCTGTGAGAGCCAGAATTCTTGCTGGTTGGTTGGTGATCAAAAACTTATTTCATGCAATAAAATGCTATTTAATTATTTAATAATCATACAATGTGATTTTATGGATGTTGTTTTCACAGTTAAAGAGTACCTACTATAAAAATGTCATATCTCTCCAGTGTTTGGAGATGGGAAAACTTGCAAAATCAGCAATGTATCAAATATTTATTTTCTCCACTGTATACAAGTCATTATACAGAAAAGAATGTTTCCTAACATTTTTTTCTTGTAAAATCCTATTTATTTTTGGTTTTGTATGTTTTAATGTCAGTCTGTAAAAATAGACAAATTTTCTGGCAACATTGTTCCCAGCAAAGACTTAGGAGTCAGAAATGCATCCATATGTCTTCCCCATTCCATTAAAGGACTGTTTCTATCCATATCAGCTATTTTCCTTCCTCCCCAGCCCTCCTTTTAGGGTCTTCCCAAAAAAATGCTCGAGTTTCCCACTGAGTTCAATTGTACTAGATATTCGAGTTGAACCTGTCGGAACTGGTCAATTCAAGTGCCAAGCATTATTTTATTGCTTACTCATCACGAATCTTTACACCAATTAGCAATCACCTTAATTTATTTTAAATTTTGAAAGATTTGACTTTTCTGAATGCTGCAAAGCAAATACGTGTTTTTTATTTTATTTCTTAATTTTTAGTGTGTAAACATGTGGTGATTTGAACTTATATTTTTCATATGTTTCGAATAATTTATTTTACATTTTTTTATTGTATTTGTTAGTCTTCAAAGGCATGTTAAGGCCGCTTTACATGCAACGACATCGCTAACACGATGTCGTTGGGGTCACGGAATTTGTGACGCACATCTGGCCTCGTTAGCAACGTTGTTGCGTGTGACACGTGTGAGCGACTGTTAACGAGCAAAAATACTCACCTTATCGTTGCTCGTTGACATGCTGTCCAGTTCCCAAATGTCGTTGCTGCTATAGGTACGATGTTGTTCGTCGTTCCAGTGGCAGCACACATCGCTGTGTGTGACACCGCAGGAACAAGGAACCTCACCTTACCTGCGTCCGCCCGCAATGAGGAAGGAATTAGGTGGGCGGAATGTTACGTCCTGCTCATCTCCGCCCCTCCACTTCCATTGGGCGGCCGCTTAGTGACGTTGCTGTGACGCCGAACGAACCGCCCCCTTAGAAAGGAGGCAGTTTGCCGGTCACAGCGACGTCGCTAGGCAGGTAAGTAGTGTGACGGGTCCGAGCGATGTTGTGCGCCACGGGCAGTGATTTGCCCGTGACACACAACCGATGGGGGCGGGTACGCACGCTAGTGATCTCACTAGCGAGATCGCAGTGTGTAAAGCGGCCTTTAAACCTTTGATCTTCTGCTCCCTAGTGCTATACAAAGAAGTGGGTTTCCAACTGTCCAAAAATTCCAGGATAGTCCAAAACAGAGGTTTTGCAGGGTTCTCAAAAAAAATTGAAGGTGTCCAAGATTTTTTGGAATCTGAAGAAACATAAAGACTATTGTGACTGTAGTTATCATTATTTTACAGTTTACATTGAATGCAGCTGCTGTCTACATATCAGAATTATAGGCAGTAGACATGGCTTACTTATACATTTTATGATTTATTATGGTTTTTCTATGTGTATGTCTGTCATCTGTCTGTCATTATTTGATAAGCTGTCCTTAAAAAAATAAAAAGTCAAGTTAGTAACCCCAATACAGCCACATATTGTTTTTTCCAAGTGTACAGTCATAACAGAAATGGGGTCTTCAGCAGAAGACGCTTGTTCATTAGGTGAAATGATCTTTTGGTGTGCACAAAAGATCATCTTATTAAGCAGAACTTTGTTTCAGGTGTGTTCCAGGAGGAATACGCCTGAACATGTTGCCATGTGCACTTCCCCTTTGAGAGTGTACATTTCAGGTCAACTGTGTTAATATGCCACTGGTCTAAACTGTCAATTATCAAAACCTGGGAGGCAAAGGAATATATTTTTGTGTTAATCTTCTACCAAATATTTCAATTTTTGCCTTATGCAGCAAAAAAACAAAAAAAACCCAAAAAACAATAGAATCAACCCTGATGGGGACATGTTCTTTTTCTGCTGTGTTCTTGTTTACTTATCATTTGCCAGTTTCATAGAGGGGAACAAAGTACACACCCTAATGAAGATTAAGTGATAACACCCACTTGCACTTAGCAAAAGTTAACTCATTGGGTGCCAAAAGCTTTGTTGATTAAATAAAAATAAAAAAAAATTCAGTTATACAGCCACCGTCTAGTTGAACAGGAAACATTTGGTGAGCTATCCTGTTTAATATCCTATCTATTTATTCAAATAAAAGTGATATAGTATATGTTTTTAACAGTATTTATATTTGAACCATTCAATATAGCTCAGAAGCTACACAGAGCATCAGGATGGAAGAGTGGGTAGAAAAGGTTTAATTAAATGTTAAATTATGTTAAGTAAAGGCTTAATAACAGTGGTTAAAAATAGTTGAGAAGAGATGGGTCTAAACTATTATGGATTGGGACATTTTATTGTGTGCCTTTTATACAATTCAATTCTGTGGGTGGACGTAAAGAAAGTGTAATTCAATATTCAATTTAATTTCCTTCACATTCATAGATTAGATATAGAATGAAATTATGAAATTTTGTTTATATAATGCAAATTTAGATGCATAAATAAATACAATGGTTTTGAATGTGAATTCTGGTAATTTAAATGATTTAACGAAGCAAATATTCCATCCCCATCTACTCAATTCACAATAGTTTTAAACCACTAGTACATAATGTACAATTCTTTATTAGACAGCAGGGAGCTAGCTAATAATTAATCACTCAATCAACATCTCACAAGAAAAATGTTTAAAATCAACATACAACTGAAAATATTTCAGCTAAATATTTAACTACAGTCATTTTCTGTAATTAAATAGAGTAATATAATTTGTAGAATAAACCTAATGAATAAAGGGGTTGACTGCAGGCCATTCCAAATCCAGTGCCACACTGCCACAGACTATATGTGGTATAGCGGAGCAGCCCCATAAATTCTTAAAGGAAACATGTCACCACTTTTTTGGCCTATAAGCTGCGGCCATCACCACCACCAGGCTCTTATATACAGCATTCTAACATGCTGTATATAAGAGCCCAGGCCGCTGTGAGAACATAAACACTTTATAATACTTACCTAACGGTCGTTGCGGTGGGCCTTATGGGTGTCTCCGTTGTCCGGTGCCGGGTTGCCTCTTTCGGACATCTTCGTCCTCTTTCTGAAGCCTGGGTGCATGATGCAGCTGCGTCATACACACTCGCCAGTTCTGCGCAGGACCGGCGAGTGTGTATGACACAGCCGCGTCATGCACCAGGCTAGAGAAGAAGGAGCACAAAGATGGATAAAAGAGGCGGCGCCGGCTCCGGACAATGGATATGCCCATAAAGCCAACAGCGTGACCGTTAGGTAAGTATTATAAAGTGTTTCTTATGTTATACCCCCGGCCTTGGCTCTTATATACAGCATGTTAGAATTCTGTATATAAGAGCCCGATGGTGGTGGCCGCAGCATATAGGCCAAAAAGTGGTGACTGTTTCCCCTTAATTGTATCTTTTTTACATGTTCTGAAGCCTACTTACCATTTAAGTCAATGTGGCTCGTGCTCTGCATACCATGTAGGTGCCTATATACTGAAGTATCAAGTATCAATTTTCAAGCAGAGGTAAAAGACAATACATTAAGAAGATAACTGTTTTTATGCACTTAGTACTGTTTATACTTGATGTTTCATAAAATTGAGGATCGATGGTGAGCCATATTTTTAATGCTTACAAACATTTTGGATTCTGTCCTTTCAATAAACACACTGCTTTTTTAATTCATTTTCTGTATTGGGAATATGTTAGGTTAATATTTTTTAAGAAATTCTTAGATGATCGATTTTATAGGAAATAAGTTGCAGGTGGTCATAGTGTGAATGCACAATTTCAGATTTTTATTGGGGACCTCTCTTCTGGATTTACCCCTAGACAGTATTAGGAGCACTATATCAGCCTCTTAATGATGCATGGACTGTCAGCATGAATTCCTATGGGACTATTAACTTCAGTTCATCAGGAGACCTATGGCCACTCTGAGCATCATGGTCTTGAATGTCTGAATGAGGCTTTAGTCCCACATGCTAATGTAATGTTTAAAATGTTTCAAAACTTAGACTAATCTGGTATTTCAGTCTATCAGTATAACTGACATGCCAGTGTATGCGAGTAGACCCTGGAGGTAAAGAAGAAGCTATCCCTCTTCTCTTCCTCCCTGATCAACACGCATATGCTGGTATATCATTTACACTTCAGTGGTAGTGCTTCCCTGGTGCACTAACATTAACAGACAATGTTTCTGGATTAGGTAGGTGACTTCAGGCAGAGAGAACAGGAACAATTACACTAACAAGCAACAGGGTAATAATGTTTTGAACTTTTGACTTTCAGACACTATATCACACCATGCACTTCCGCTTTGTACATAAGACTACCTTCTTTTCTTAGACAATAATCTTGGCAATCTCATACATGAATTTGACTTGCAAATGATTAGTTATGCAGATTTTTGTCATTTCACTGCATTGTTACTGTTTTGCTCCTGGTGGTGAAAAAAAAAAGAATTCTTTCGGTATACAACAAATTGAAACCTGTTTTTAAATTCCCTAATAGCTCAGTTGTTATTAGGTTAATTGTCTTGAGAAAGATGTCTGGTTCAAATCGTAGAGTAGACATGAAGAAGATTTCGGAGTGGAAGGTTGGAAATGGGTGATTTGGAGCCATGAGACAAAAGTCAGTAGCCCAAGCTCTGATCGGTGCAAGTGGGTCTGGAAAAAACAAGGGTAAAAGGGGCTAATGGATCTAGAAATTGAAGCAATTGTCAAGTTCAGTGGAGGAAGTCTGAGGATAGTGTGTTGTTTCACAGCCAAAGGCATTAGATACACGAGGATCAATGGTGGTCTCAATGCTGAGCTATATGTGGGTATCCTACAAGACAAGTTATTTCATACACTTAAGTACTATAGGTATAAAATGGATAACATAGTGTATCAGCAGGACAACAATACAAAGCAAATGTTGAGATTGGTGAATAAATGACCATGAAGTAAAGATGCTGGATTGGCCCTCACAGTCCCCAGACCTCAACCCAATTGAACAAGTGGGTAGAATTGAAAAACAGCTGCATACATAGCAAAGTTGGTCGACCAGTATGCACCAACAATGGGAAAGTGTAGAAGAGACCTGTGATCGGATTTTGGTTGTGACATGCTTAAATCTGATAGAGAGAATTCCTATAGGATTTAGGCAGTGTTGAAAGCCGACTTTAGGTGTGTGAAGATCAAAGATTCCCACCTAAGGTTTCTCTATAACAATAATCCCTTCCCATAAGTTCAAAAGTAGTAATTATTTAAATTCTTTATTTACACCTTTAACTTAAAAACCTGTATACAAATGTATAATTGTATACCAATGTTGAAAATTACACATATTTTCTAGCAAAATAAAATATTTTTGATACATTTTACACACAATTTCTCAGTGTTAATAACTGAGCATGATGGGTGTTGGAATCCTACCCATCTGATTTTGATGACCTACAATTTCAATCTGACATGAAAACCATATCACCATAGGACCTTCTACTGTATAAGGGATAGCTTAACAATTGCAATTGTGAGATGCCCCTGGATTTTTAATTGTATTTGTTAAATAAATACTTATTGTTCATTGTTTCAATTCAAAAGCAATCACAGCCAAACAACTGTTACAGATATCTATATACCTCACCTTCTCCCCTCAAAAAGATAATCCCTATTTCCCTTTTAACTTTTAAACCTGATTTTTTCATATTCCCTAACTCTTTTTACAACTACCAACTATTCTTTAACTGTAGGAGGCACTTTATGTCACCAGTGTCTAGCGATTATTAACTGTGCTATAAAAAGTAGCTTAGTAATAAGTAGAGATGAGCGAACCGGTCCCGGTTCGGCTCGAGGCGGTTCGCCGAACGGGGGGTCTGGCTCGAGTTCGGCTCGTCGAACGTTCGACGAACCGAACTCGAGCCCATAGGAAACAATGGCAGGCAATCACAAACACAGTAAAACACCTAGAAAACACCCTGAAAGGTGTCCAAAAGGTGACAAACAACTCACAACATAACACAAACACATGGGAAAGTGACAAGGACATATACTCATGTGAAAACAAAACAGCTGGACAAGGAAAAAGAGGGAGACACACAGATATATGAGTATATGCAAAGAAACATCGATTCCATTATTGTGCAACTTGAGCCCTGCTCATTTTAGGCTTCCAATCTGGATAAATTGCCTGAGCTCGCCACGTACGCCTTGAGGATCTTGTCGTGTCCTGCAGCCAGCGTTCTCTCGGAACCTGTCTTCAGTGCTGCTGGGGGTCTGCTGGCAGATAAGCACACGTGTCTGTCCACTGACAATGTGGACCTGGCTCTCAGAGGACTTTTCTTCCCCTGGGTCAGCCAGGGGAGGCGAAAGGCACGCGTATTTTTGAGAGTGCTTCATGCAAAGCATCTTTTTCTTTGTCAAAAGGGGGGCTCAACCGATGCCAGTCAAGTGGGGTGTGTGTGGCCCAGTTAGTGGCAACGAGGGAGACTGTGGTTGGAGTCCCCTCGCTGTGTCTCTAAAAGAACCAAGATGAACAAGTCATGGCTCTCAGAGGACTTTTCTTCCCCTGGGTCAGCCAGGGGACGGGAAAGGCACGCGTATTTTTGAGAGTGCTTCATGCAAAGCATCTTTTTCTTTTTCAAAAGGGGGCTCAACCGATGCCAGTCAAGTGGGGTGTGTGTGGCCCAGTTAGTGGCAACGAGGGAGACTGTGGTTGGAGTCCCCTCGCTGTGTCTCTAAAAGAACCAAGATGAACAAGTCATGGCTCTCAGAGGACTTTTCTTCCCCTGGGTCAGCCAGGGGACGGGAAAGGCACGCGTATTTTTGAGAGTGCTTCATGCAAAGCATCTTTTTCTTTGTCAAAAGGGGGGGTCAACCGATGCCAGTCAAGTGGGGTGTGTGTGGCCCAGTTAGTGGCAACGAGGGAGACTGTGGTTGGAGTCCCCTCGCTGTGTCTCTAAAAGAACCAAGATGAACAAGTCATGGCTCTCAGAGGACTTTTCTTCCCCTGGGTCAGCCAGGGGACGGGAAAGGCACGCGTATTTTTGAGAGTGCTTCATGCAAAGCATCTTTTTCTTTTTCAAAAGGGTGCTCAACCGATGCCAGTCAAGTGGGGTGTGTGTGGCCCAGTTAGTGGCAACGAGGGAGACTGTGGTTGGAGTCCCCTCGCTGTGTCTCTAAAAGAACCAAGATGAACAAGTCATGGCTCTCAGAGGACTTTTCTTCCCCTGGGTCAGCCAGGGGACGGGAAAGGCACGCGTATTTTTGAGAGTGCTTCATGCAAAGCATCTTTTTCTTTTTCAAAAGGGGGCTCAACCGATGCCAGTCAAGTGGGGTGTGTGTGGCCCAGTTAGTGGCAACGAGGGAGACTGTGGTTGGAGTCCCCTCGCTGTGTCTCTAAAAGAACCAAGATGAACAAGTCATGGCTCTCAGAGGACTTTTCTTCCCCTGGGTCAGCCAGGGGACGGGAAAGGCACGCGTATTTTTGAGAGTGCTTCATGCAAAGCATCTTTTTCTTTGTCAAAAGGGGGGGTCAACCGATGCCAGTCAAGTGGGGTGTGTGTGGCCCAGTTAGTGGCAACGAGGGAGACTGTGGTTGGAGTCCCCTCGCTGTGTTTTACATGCTTTTAGAAGGGCATGAAATGGCTTGGAGGTTGACTTTCATCATATGCAAACTGTTGGCTACCAAAATGCTGCCTTTCCAACAACTGTGGTTATAGGCAATGAGGAACATACTGATGAAGATGAGACGCAGATACCCGATTGGGATGACAACTTAAATATTCGGTCAGGGCAAGAAGAAACTCGGTCTGAGGGGTAGGGGAGTGCAAACACAACAATTGATGATTAAGTTCTAGATCACACCTACTGTCAACCCACAGTCAGACACTCGAGGAGGTCAACAGAGGCGGTGGAGGAGGATGCAACCGACGTCGAAGTAACCTGGCGCCTTCCTGGACACAGTCGGAGCACTGGTAGCACGTCTACAACTGCATCCTCAGCCACCACTCTGCCTCTGAGCATTATTCGGGGTGGATCAACAGGTCGCATGGCCTCTAAGCCTTGCCTAGCCAGGTCCTTTTTTGACATAGAAAAAGATCGCCCAAATTATGTGATCTGTAAAATTTGTCATGGTTCTCTTAGTAGAGGTCAAAACCTCAGCAGTTTGACAACTTCTTCCATGAATCGTCACATGAATAAATATCATATGGCCCGATGGGAAGCTCACCGTGCTGCAATGCGGCCTAGCGGAGCGAACCATCCACCGCCTGCCCCTTCCAGTGCATCCGCGCGCTCGTCATCTTCTAGGACTGTGGGGACAGCTGTCACACCTGTTTTTCCACCCACAACTTCCACCACTGTAACCGCAACAGGCAGTTTGCTTGGTAGGTCGTCAGTTGGTTTGGAAGGGGAAACAAGTGAGTGTGTACAGCTCTCTCAGACATCGATAGCACCAACTTTGGATGAAGGCAACATCATGTCTCCGCCTGCACTTTCCTCACAAAGCTGCATTTTTCCAGGGACACCCGACTCAACACCGTCTACACACAGCAGCCAGATCTCTGTCCCTCAGATGTGGTCAAATAAAAGGCCACTTCCTGCGACCCATGACAAAGCGAAGAGGTTGACTCTATCCCTCTGTAAGCTGTTGACTACAGAAATGCTGCCTTTCCGCCTAGTGGACACACAGGATTTTAGAGACCTTATGTCTGTCGCTGTGCCCCAGTACCAGATGCCTAGTCGCCACTACTTCTCTAAGAAAGGTGTGCCCGCGCTACACCAGCATGTCGCACACAACATCACCGCTTCCTTGAGAAACTCTGTGTGTGAACGGGTGCATTTCACCACCGATACTTGGACCAGTAAGCATGGACAGGGACGTTACATGTCGCTGACTGGCCACTGGGTAACTATGGTGATAGATGGTGAAGGGTCTGCTGCACAAGTCTTGCCGTCCCCACGACTTGTGTGTCAATCCTCTGTCTGTCCAAGTTCCGCCACTGCTTCTGCATCCTCCACCTCATCTGGGTCCTCCACCTCCGCCCCAAGCCTGCCTGGTCAGGCCACCAGCGTTCTCACTGCGCAGAAGGAATCACGCACCCCTCATTACTATGCTGGTAGCAGAGCGCAACGGCATCAGGCGGTCTTTAGCTTGACATGTCTTTGAAATAGGAGTCACACAGCGACTGAGTTGTGGGCAGCTCTGGAGACTGATTTTGATAAATGGTTGTCTCCACTCAACCTGCAGCCTGGTAAGGCCGTGTGCGACAATGCTGCAAACCTGGGTGCGGCCCTTCGCCTGGGCAAGGTGACACACGTGCCTTGTATGGCTCACGTGTTTAACCTTGTTGTCCAGCAATTTTTAACACACTATCCCGGCCTAGATGGCCTTCTGACCAGGGCACGGAAACTGTCTGCAGTGCTCACTTCCGCCGTTCAACCGCCGCACCTGAGCGACTTGCATCGCTCCAGAAGTCTTTCGGCCTGCCGGTTCATCGCCTGAAATGCGATGTGGCGACACGCTGGAATTCAACTCTCCACATGTTACAGCGACTGTGGCAGCACCGGCGAGCCCTGGTGCAATACGTCATGATGTATAGCCTGGGCCAACGAGATGCAGAAGTGGGGCAGATCACCCTGATGGAGTGATCTCAGATCAAGGACCTATGCACCCTTCTGCACAGTTTCGACATGGCGACGAATATGTTTAGCGCTGACAATGCCATTATCAGCATGACGATTACAGTCATTTACATGCTGGAGCACACGCTAAACACTATTCGTAGTCAGGGGGTGGGACAACAGGAAGGGGAGGAACTACAGGAGGATTCATATGCGCAAGACACAACAACATCACCAAGGTCCAGACGTTCATCATCACCAACGCGGCAGGCATGGGACCATGGGGGACAGGGATCAACAAGGGCGCATGGTAGCAGGTGAGATGTTGAGGAAGGTGCAGGAGGACATGAAGATATGGAGGACGAACTGTCCATGGACATGGAAGACTCAGCAGATGAGGGGGACCTTGGTCAAATTTCAGTTGAAAGAGGTTGGGGGGAGATGACAGAGGAAGAAAGAACGGTTAGCACCTCTATGCCACAAACACAGCGTGGACTTGGTGCGCATGGCTGCGCAAGACACATGAGTGCCTTCTTGTTGCACTACCTCCAACATGACCCTCGTATTGTCAAAATTAGAAGTGATGATGACTACTGGCTTGCCACACTATTAGATCCCCGGGACAAGTCCAAATTTTGTGACATAATTCCACCCATAGAAAGGGACGCACGTATGCAGGAGTATCAGCAGAAGCTGTTACTCGATCTTAGCTCGGCTTTTCCACCAAACAACCGTGCAGGTGAAGGGAGTGATTCTCCCAGTTGTAACTTGACAAACATGGGACGGCCTCGTCATCTTCAACAGTCTACCCGTACCAGTAGGACCGTATCTGGTGCTGGTAACAGCAATTTTATGGAATCTTTTCATAATTTTTTTAGACCCTCCTTTGCAAGGCCACCAGAGACAACAAGTCTGACACATAGTCAACGGATGGAGAGGATGATACAGGAGTATCTCCAAATGAACATCGATGCAATGACTTTGCAAATGGAGCCTTGCTCCTTTTGTGCTTCAAATCTAGAAAAATGTCAAGAGCTCTCCAGTTACGCCTCGAAGATTTTGTCGTGTCCAGCTGCCAGCGTTGTCTCTGAACGTGTCTTCAGTGCTGCTGGGTGTGTGCTGACAGATAAGCGCACGCGTCTGTCCAGTGACAATGTGGACAGACTGACGTTCATCAAAATGAACAAGTCATGGATCCAGAAGGAATTTACTACCCCTGTGTCATCCTGGGGAGAGTAAATGCTTGTGGATTTGGAATGTGCTTGATGCAAATCAAAACATCCTGTTTGCAACTAGGGCACAAGTGCTGCCACTGATAAGGTGTCTGTGTGGGGCCCAATTTTTGGAAAAAAAGGGAGACTCCGCTTGGAGTAACCCTTGCTTGCTGTGTTTTTTAAAAATGATACAAGATGAACAGATCTGAAGGCAAGATGAAGCCAACATCATGTCTCCGCCTGCACTTTTCTCACAAACCTGCATTTTTCCAGGGACACCCTACTCAACACCGTCTACAGACAGCAGCCAGATCTCTGTCCCTCAGATGTGGTCAAATAAAAGGCCACTTACTGCGACCCATGACAAAGCTAAGTGGTTGACTCTATCCCTCTGTAAGCTGTTGGCTACCGAAATGCTGCCTTTACGCGTAGTGGACACACAGGATTTTACAGACCTTATGTCTGTCGCTGTGCCCCAGTACCAGATGCCCAATCACCACTGCTTCTCCAAGAAAAGCATGCCCGCGCTACACCGGCATGTCGCACACAACATCACCACTTCCTTGAGAAAATCTGTGTGCGACAGGGTGCATTTCAACACAGATACTTGGACCAGTAAGCATAGACAGGGTCATTACATGTCACTGACTGGGCACTGGCAAACTATGGTGAGAGATGGAGAAGGGTCTGCTGTACAAGTCTTGCCGTCCCCACGAGTTGTTTCAATCCTTGTTCTGTATGTAGAAGTTAATACACTGCTTCTGCCTCTTCAACCTCGTGTGGGTCCTCTACCTTTGCGCAAACCCTGTGTGGTCAGGCCACCCTTCCTTGCAACTGCGCACAAGGACTACCACACACCTCCTTACTATGCTGGCAGCAGAGCTCAATGCCATCAGGCGGTCAAAGTTTTACTTTGAAATGTATGGGAAATGTGAGTCACACCGCTATTACAGAGAATAGTAGTCAGGCAGGGTCAAAACATTAATTGAGGAACAGGAACAGAATGGGACGGCCAGGACTTAATCAGAAAACAAGCAGAGGTGAAATGCGTATCGGCCAACAAGGTACATAAACAGCAAGCAGGAAAAGTAGTCAGGTAACAAGCACACAAAATCATAAAACTGAACTGGGGGTAAAATTAACCAGAGGTTCATAGCTATGTCTGGCAGTGGTCTGCAGACAGGATGGGCATAAAAAAGGGTGTGGTGTCTTCCCATTGGTTGTAGCTGAATGATGGTATTTCATCTGTGAGATACCCACCAGCTACATTCAGCCAGAGATTCTGCATCTGTCAAGGTAATGCAGCCCAGTGGGTGAGCATAACCTGCGTCCACCTGCGCCGCTGGCATCGACTACTCTCCCATCATCAGCACTATTCATGAAAGGAACACGTTGTCACCTGGCGACCGGAGTACAAATTGACAGAGCGGACTCCGTTGGTGACTTAACAGCCGTGTGCGGCAATGATGCAAACCTGGCTGCGGGCCATCCTCAGGGCAATGTGACACACGTGCCTTTTATGGCTCACGTGTTGATCCGAATTCTCCAGCAATTTTTAAAACACCATCACGGCCTACATGGCCTTGTGCAGCGGGCACGCTCGCTATGTGCTCACTTCCATCGTGCGCACACAGCAGCTCAACAACTTTCATCACTCCGGAAGTCTTAGGGTCTGGCAGTTAAACGCCGGAAATGCGATGTTCCGACACGCAGGAATTGGAATCTGCACATGTTGCAGCGTGTGTGGCAGCACCGCAGAGCCCTGCTGAAATACGGTAAGACATATAGCCTGGGATAAGTTGATCCAGAGGTGGTGCAGATCACGCTGCTGGAGTGGTGTCAGATCAAGGACCTATGCACCCTGCTACACAGTTTTGAAATGTCGACGAAGATGTTTAGCACTGGCAATGTCATTCTCAGCGTGACAATTCTGGTCATCTACATGATGGAGCACACTGTAATTATTATTCGGAGTCAGGTGTTGGGACAAGAGGAAGGGGAGGAAGTACAGGAGGAGTCATATGCGGAAGGGATAACAAGATCTACGAGGTCCAGATGGTCAGCGGCACCTATGCGGCAGTCATGGTGAGGGAGAGGGATTAACAAGGGCGCATAGTATCAGCAAAAAGTGTTGATGAAAGTGCAGGAGCCCATGAAGAAATGGAGGACGAACTGGCGATGGGCATGGAAGACTCAGCAGATGAGTGAGAGCTTGCTCACATTTCGGTTGTGCGAGGTTGTGGGTAGAGGGCAGAGGAAGGATGCACGATTCTCACCTCTCTGCCACCAACACACCAAGGACTTGGTCCTCCTGGATGCACAAGACACATGAGCGCCTTCTTGCTGCACTACCTACATGACCCTCGGATTGTATGAATTTGAAGTAATCCTGAATACTGGGTTGCCACACTGTTAGATCCCCGGTACAAGACAAAATTTGGCGAACTAATTCCTGCCATAGAAATAGACGCACGTATACAGGAGTATCTGCAGAATGTGGTACGCAATCTTAGATCTACTTTTCCACTAAACACCAGTGCTGCACAGAGTGAATCTCAACACTTTGTCATGGATAGGAGGAAATGGTCTTTTACTTGTCCACATCGGAGGGACCGAGGGATGGCTGCTGTGCTGAGATGGCGTTGAGTACGGTGTCCCTGCACAGTTGCACTTTTGGTCATATCCCAAAATGAGTTGAAAAAGGACAGATGCTGTTGGAAAGGGGAACAGGTGTGTTGGAAAGGGGAAAAAAATTTGGGTCCGTGGATTTGGTGGTTAAACAACTGTAACATTTGCTGAAGAAACAACATCTGTTACAGTGGGACTGGCAGATTTGGATAAAGTGGTATATAATCTGTGACTGCTATATAACAAAAATTAATAAGAAAAGAAAGAGAAAGGTATATATCACCTTCAGCAGTCAGTGTCCACCGTGCTCCCAGTTGGAAAAGGAGAGGTTGGCAACTTGAAGGTTTGGTGGAGGATACAGAGCTGTGTGGCTATGAAACTAATAGTAGCCTGAACCGAGTTAGACGCCATTCGGATCTGGAGACTGTGAGCCCTGTTAGCGTCACAGGGTCCACATGCCCACCCAGCCCAGGAACTCCCTGTTAACAACACAGGGGCCATTGAGTACGCTGACCGTGTGCGTAGGGGCCACACCTGTGGACAGCAGGCGCATCAGCAGCAGCAGGCCTGTTAATGCCACTGGGCTGCACAAGCAGGACTGTTAGGACAGGAGCTGGTCTTAACCGTTCTGCGTTACCAACTGTGGTGGTGGCCTGCATCCACCACCCTATCCCTGCCTACCTCTGGCCTAAAGCCGCAATGGGTTCAACACATGGAGGTGTGCTCTTTCGGAGCATAATAGAAGACTGCGCACCTCCTTGTTGGCTCCAGCCCCTTTTATAACCTGGGTCCGCCCCAAACCAGGGTGAACCACAATGCACCTCCTGGAGACAAAAGCAGAGTGACACGTCATGAGTGGCATAACTAGCGTCCTATTTGGAAACGCAACTTCAATGATGACCTCATGGCTGCCATGACCCAAACACCTCACCAGTCATCGTCTGACCATCAATAATGCGGTGACAAGTCATAGGTGTGGGCCTCTGCAAGCCATTTGGGAGGACACCTGATGCCCTGTGGTCTATATGGGACCCCCACATCAGGGCCAGGGCCAAAGAGTTCATTACCGGACCTAGTCTCTGATGCAGGAAGTGCCTGAGCATGCTCAGTAGCATGAAATACAGTCTCTGAAAAAAGACTATCAGCTTTAGCATGGTGTCTAGGCACAAAACAGGACTTAGACCCGGCACAGAATGCAAGCACCTGTGCAAAGAGGCTTTTCACACTTAGTGTGGGAGCATGCGCTGTATCCCGAAATGAAGACTTAGCGTCAGGAATGGCACAGTCAGGCTGAGCATACTCACTAGGCGAAACACTGTAATTATGCTGCAGCTGGGGTACATCGGCACACGCATGCGCACTAGCTGCCTCTCCACACTTAGACGTGGAGGGGAAATTTGTCTTGGAGATGCTGTCTATGAACAGAAGGAAAAGCTAAAGGAAGCCTGACTTTCTATCCCTCCGAATTATGAAATGCAGCAATGAATTCCATGAGTTTGCTATAACATTAGCGTAGCTAAATGTGCATGAGGGTGTGATGTAGAGGTGCTAGAAATAGCTTGTCACCAGTGGGGCACTAATGGAATACAACAGCCAGTTCTATGATGCCACAAAATGGCAGTATTTTGTGCTATCATTATAGCTTATTAAAAACAGAGCACGAGGTTGTCATGCAGAGGTGCTGCACATAGATTTGCAGTAGTGTGAATAGACAAAAGTACAATAGCCACGTTTAGGATACAACTAGGTACACTGAGTGTTTGCTACTATAAATGGCTGAGTTTAAAAAAGTTTGAGTGTGCAATGCAGGCAGACGTGCTGCAAATAACGTTCCAATACTGTGAATTGACAAAAGTACAATAGCCACGTTTAGGATACAACTAGGTACACTGAGTGTTTGCTAGTATAATGGCTGAGTTTAAAAAAGTTAGAGTGTGCAATGCAGGCAGACGTGCTGCAAATATCGTTCCAATACTGTGAATAGACAAAAGTACAATAGCCACGTTTAGGATACAACTAGGTACACTGAGTGTTTGCTACTATAAATGGCTGAGTTTAAAAAAGTTTGAGTGTGCAATGCAGGCAGACGTGCTGCAAATAACGTTCCAATACTGTGAATAGACAAAAGTACAATAGCCACGTTTAGGATACAACTAGGTACACTGAGTGTTTGCTACTATAAATGGCTGAGTTTAAAAAAGTTTGAGTGTGCAATGCAGGCAGACGTGCTGCAAATAACGTTCCAATACTGTGAATTGACAAAAGTACAATAGCCACGTTTAGGATACAACTAGGTACACTGAGTGTTTGCTACTATAAATGGCTGAGTTTAAAAAAGTTTGAGTGTGCAATGCAGGCAGACGTGCTGCAAATAACGTTCCAATACTGTGAATTGACAAAAGTACAATAGCCACGTTTAGGATACAACTAGGTACACTGAGTGTTTGCTACTATAAATGGCTGAGTTTAAAAAAGTTAGAGTGTGCAATGCAGGCAGACGTGCTGCAAATATCGTTCCAATACTGTGAATAGACAAAAGTACAATAGCCACGTTTAGGATACAACTAGGTACACTGAGTGTTTGCTACTATAAATGGCTGAGTTTAAAAAAGTTAGAGTGTGCAATGCAGGCAGACGTGCTGCAAATATCGTTCCAATACTGTGAATAGACAAAAGTACAATAGCCACGTTTAGGATACAACTAGGTACACTGAGTGTTTGCTAGTATAATGGCTTAGTAACAATGAGTTGTAGTGTGCAATGCAGGCAGACGTGCTCTGCAAATGTCTTTGCACTAGTGGGACTATAGCAAAGTCCAATAGCCACGTTTAGGATGCCACTAGGTACACTGAGTGTTTGCTAGTAAAATTGCTTAGTTTAAAAAAGTTGGAGTGTGCAATGCAGGCAGATGTGCTCTGCTAATATCTTTGCACTAGTGGGACTATAGCAAAGTCCAATAGCCACGTATAGGATGCCACTAGGTACACTGAGTGTTTGCTAGTATAATGGCTTAGTTAAAATGAGTTTGAGTGTGCAATGCAGGCAGACGCGCTATGCAAATGTCTTTGCACTAGTGGGACTATAGCAAAGTCCAATAGCCACGTATAGGATGCCACTAGGTACACTGAGTGTTTGCTAGTATAATGGCTTGGTTTTAATGAGTTGGAGTGTGCAATGCAGGCAGACGCGCTCTGCAAATGTCTTTGCACTAGTGGGACTATAGCAAAGTCCAATAGCCACGTATAGGATGCCACTAGGTACACTGAGTGTTTGCTAGTATAATGGCTTGGTTAGAATGAGTTGTAGTGTGCAATGCAGGCAGATGTGCTCTGCTAATGTCTTTGCACTAGTGGGACTATAGCAAAGTCCAATAGCCACGTATAGGATGCCACTAGGTACACTGAGTGTTTGCTAGTATAATGGCTTAGTTAAAATGAGTTTGAGTGTGCAATGCAGGCAGACGCGCTATGCAAATGTCTTTGCACTAGTGGGACTATAGCAAAGTCCAATAGCCACGTATAGGATGCCACTAGGTACACTGAGTGTTTGCTAGTATAATGGCTTGGTTAGAATGAGTTGTAGTGTGCAATGCAGGCAGATGTGCTCTGCTAATGTCTTTGCACTAGTGGGACTATAGCAAAGTCCAATAGCCACGTATAGGATGCCACTAGGTACACTGAGTGTTTGCTAGTATAATGGCTTAGTTAAAATGAGTTTGAGTGTGCAATGCCGGCAGACGCGCTATGCAAATGTCTTTGCACTAGTGGGACTATAGCAAAGTCCAATAGCCACGTATAGGATGCCACTAGGTACACTGAGTGTTTGCTAGTATAATGGCTTGGTTTTAATGAGTTGGAGTGTGCAATGCAGGCAGACGCGCTCTGCAAATGTCTTTGCACTAGTGGGACTATAGCAAAGTCCAATAGCCACGTATAGGATGCCACTAGGTACACTGAGTGTTTGCTAGTATAATGGCTTGGTTAGAATGAGTTGTAGTGTGCAATGCAGGCAGACGCGCTCTGCAAATGTCTTTGCACTAGTGGGACTATAGCAAAGTCCAATAGCCACGTATAGGATGCCACTAGGTACACTGAGTGTTTGCTAGTATAATGGCTTGTTTAGAATGAGTTGTAGTGTGCAATGCAGGCAGACGCGCTCTGCAAATGTCTTTGCACTAGTGGGACTATAGCAAAGTCCAATAGCCACGTATAGGATGCCACTAGGTACACTGAGTGTTTGCTAGTATAATGGCTTAGTTATCAGTTGGAGTGTGCAGAGGACAAGAGGGTACAGTGGCAGGATTGTGGTGCTCTGGGTAGAGGAATGGAAGCCTGCCTTTCTATTCCCTCCTAATGGTGAAATGCAGGTAGGAAATCCCTGACCTGGGCTACACAGACGCTGTTGCTGTTTGCAGGACCTGTCACCTATGGCTCTCTGACCCTGCCGGTTGGAGCCCTTAAAAGGACTGCTATAAAGTGCTCTCCCTAAGCTGTCTAACGCTGTGTATGCAGCGCATACAGCTGTATCGGCTATAGGACTCAGGAAGACGGAGCTGCGACAGTGATGTCTGACACCAAAGACGCAGAAGGCAGATAATGGCGTCCGTGAAGAAAATGTCCGGTTTTATAATGCAGGGACATGTGACATGCAGATCCTATCACACATGCCGTTGCTTCTCTGGCTCAAAGTCCACTTAGCTGTGTGTGTGTCTGGGATTGGCTGACATGCTGGCCCGCCCCACAAGACGCGCGCACTTAGGGAAGGAAGACAAGAAAAAAAAAAAAAAAAAATGGCGATCGCCATTATAGAAACAGCAGTGATCTGAAGGCGCTGTTCACGCACACTATACACTGAAATGTGATAATAGTTTGATTCACAGAGTGACTTACACTATTACAGCAGAAACCAAGCTATGATTTAGCTGTTTTTTGGCTGCTAGAACCGTTCTCGAACGTTTCTAGAACTACCGAGCTTTTGCAAAAAGCTCGAGTTCTAGTTCGATCTAGAACATGCCCCAAAATCACTCGAGCCGCGAACTGGAGAACCACGAACCACGAACCGCGCTCAACTCTAGTAATAAGTATTTTTCTCTGTACATTTCCACCTTAGCAACCCATATAATATCACTGATAACACCTCTCTTGAAATCAATTTGTTAAAATTCTTCAAGATGCTAATTTCTTCCTAATTGTAATTTAAACAAGGACATTAAAGAAAAGTGGCCAAAATCTGCTTGTAAACACAAACATATTGGGTATCTATCATCACCCTTTAATTTAATTTTAGCCAATAGTTTAGGCGTTGTAAGATGGCGACTGGCCTGATTGTGACTGGTCGGTATGTAGCACGGAAGTGGTAGGATTCTGGAACACCGTGCTGGTATCTGTAGTGCCACAGGTTCTTATCATGGTGTTAATAGGGCCCAGGATCATTGATGGCCGGAAAGATGGATGGGTCTGGCCATCTACATACCCCGGCCATGGGTGTGTTGGAGGTCACTGCTGAGCTCTAAACTGGAGTCTGATGTTTGGCACAGAAGAGAGAGAGTTTGGTTTGCAAGCTGCAGAGCAGGGAGCTCTGGGTGTGTCAGCCTATGTAGAGGCTGAACACAGGTCTATGGAAATCAGTCTGGAAGGAGACTGCAGCCAGGCTGGTCAGTGAGGTGGCCACAGGGCTGAACCTCTCCTGGAGGAGAATACACTGGGAGGGGCCAATGTGAGTAGGCTGCCATACCTTCCTATGGACGCTAATGGACTATAAGACCACGATAGGTGGCAGTACCTGTTTTCCTTTTAAGCCAGGAGAGGCCTGATATGTTTAATGTTTAATGTTTGCTGTTTATGAAAAATGTTTTAATAAACGGCTGGA
The DNA here is from genome assembly GCF_048569485.1 of Anomaloglossus baeobatrachus. Lineage (NCBI taxonomy): Eukaryota > Metazoa > Chordata > Amphibia > Anura > Aromobatidae > Anomaloglossus > Anomaloglossus baeobatrachus. The sequence continues at coordinate 152,681,329 of NC_134354.1, forward strand.
ATTTTTTTAGAAAGATACTGTGTCTTCCAGTGACCCTGCTATGCCTACTTGAGCCAATCCTTACAGCGTATAATAGACTTTATCAATTAAATTAAATTGCATTATTTTGTGATTTCCTTTTAGTGTAATATGGAGACACATTCTTGTAAATATTTTGCCAGTGATCATTATTACCTCGATTGCCACCGCACCAGGGCAATTCGGGAGGAGATGGGTAGAGTCCCCCGGGACTGTCGTATCTAATGGATGCGGCTATTCTGGGCGGCTGCTGGGTGATATTGTTAGGGTGGTGGGCTCCCGATAACGTGGTGCTCTCCATCCTGACAATACTAGCCTCCAGCCGTGTGGCTTTATCCTGGCTGGTATCAAATATGGGGGGAACCGCATTTTTTTTTATTATTATTTATTTATTTATTTTACTGCATGATATAGACCCGCCCGCCTGCGGCTGTGATTGGTTGCAGTGAGACAGCTGTCACTCAGCTTGGGGATGTGTCTGACTGCAACCAATCATGGGCGCCGGTGGGTGGGGAAAGCACAGGATAAGTAATTGACTAATGAAGTGGCAGCCATTTTCTAAAGAGGAAAAGACACCGCAGATTTGTGACAGACGTGCAGCGAGGCACCCGTGATCGGTGAGTAGGAAAAAGAGAGGGAATGTGCTGGGGACGCAGGACGCATGCAGATAACAACGTGTGCACATAGCCTTACTGTGAAAAGCCACGTTTTTGTTGATCGAACCGTTCTCAAACCTAACTCGAACTGTTGAGCTTTTAGCAAAAAGCTCGAGTTTGAGTTCGATCTCGAACACCCCCCAAAATCACTCGAACATGAAATTGGCGAACCTCGAACCTCGAACATCGCTCAACTCTAGTCTCCATATAAGACCATGGGGACCAGAATCTGGCAATTAAAAATGGTATATAGAAAGATACCAACTCACACTACGAAAAGACAAATTTAAATAGCAAGATGTGTGGACATTGTGCAACTGCACACTAAACATAATTTTAATGTGCTCATTTAAAACGAGTAAACCTCATAAAAACGTGAGTATAAAATGAGAATACCCAAAGCAGTGGTCACCAAGCTCAAATGGACCCTGGTTTGGGTACAGCGCACAAAACACTATCTAGACTGGGTCACTATTATGTCACCTCAGTACTATATTAGAGGTCACATGTACAGGTAACCGCCCTCCACTCTGTACCTCCAATATTATCTAATATGTAGATAACTGGTGTAAACGACCGCCATTAAACATATACCATTTTTTTTTTTAAATAATATGGTTATAATAGTTGGAACAGTCTCACCAAGGACTTGCGGGCTTCAAAATTCTCATGGATAGGATATTCACTGATAAATCTTCTTCATGTTTATCTCTCAAAAAATGATAGCAACAGGCCTCTGGTCACTCACTACGCGTTTCATCCCCACATAGAAATCATCAGGGGAGCCCGTGCTCATGGAAATCTACCAGCTGCTTTCACACATCCGGTTTTGCTGTGCGGCACAATCCGGCTCTTTGCAGAAAAAATGCAACCGTTTTTTTTTTCCCGCCGGTTGCGTTTTTTCTGCCTAGACTTTCATTAGTGCCAGATTGTGCCGCATGGCCTTGCGTTCTGTCCAGCTTTTTCCGGAGGCGACATATTTAACCCATGCGGTGGCCGGATGGAACATTGCCTGGCAAGTTTTTTTGTCCAGCGAAAAAAAACGCATCGCGCCGCATCCTGCCGATGCGGCGCTTTTTCCAATGCATGCCTATGGACAACGGATGCGGCGCGATGCGGCAAAAAACGCATCCGGCCACCGCATGCGATTTTTTTGCACTGCGCATGCTCAGTAGCGTGCCGCAACCGGCAAAAAACGGACGGGTCGCATGTAAAAACTTATGCAAAGGATGCGGTTTTTTCACAGCATCCGTTGCATAGGTTTTAGAGCCAGATTTAGCCGCACTGCTAAAACCGGATGTGTGAAAGCAGCCTTAAATAGCCATCCTTATCATCATCATTGTGGCCATCTTCACCAGAATAAAATGCAAATTCCGGACTGCAAGAATTAACAACAATGACTGCATTATATAACACCTCAAAGTCCACAAGTGAACTGTCCGGTCTTTCCAAAATTCCAAAGAAACACTCACCACTCTGTATCAGTAGCCTCACTCAATTCACATTTGCCGCACAAGTAGCCATAGGTGCCGCCATTTTATACCCACCGGGCATGCTCAGTACATCCAAGTTTCACAGGGAGATCACATAGCCGGCCTACCGGGCCCAGTCATGTGATTCATGTGACCGCCCCTTCACTTCTAGGTTTGTGGAAAGCATAGCAAGCATTCCACTCGGCCAATCCATCAAATCAGCCAGCAACTTAGTTTAATTAAATTAAAAATGGTGGTAGAAGGGATAGGGGGATAGGAGCAAGCGCTTCATACTTACCGAGTCTCACTTTTGTGGCCGCTCATTATTGCTCATCCACATGCACTGATTTCCCCGCCCACCACTGTCTTGGTGTCTGTATTTGGTTGCAGTCAGACGAGCCTTCAGCCGCTGTGACTGCGTCTTACTGCAACCAATCATAGGCCCTGTCTACAGGTAACTATTGTGGTGTAAAAATAAATAAATAAATAAATAAAACATTTGGTATAGGGTCCCCCAAATTATTACATTCAGCACAGATAACGCATATGGCTACAGGCTGCAGCCCTCAGCCATGCGCTTACCTTGGCCTTGTATCAAAATAGGAGGAACCACATGCAGAATTTTTAATAATTCTTAATTATTTAAATAAATAATTAATAAAAAAAAAATAACAGTGTGCGGTCCCTCAAATTTTGATATCTAGCCAAGATAAAGCCAGACAGCTGGGGGCTGCTATTCTCAGACTTGAAGACCCATGCTAATTGGGCCACCCGTCTAAAAATAGCAGCCTGCAGCCACACAGTATTGTTGCATTCATTAGATGCGACAGTCCCAGCGCTTTACTTGGCTCTTCCTGATTGGCCTGGTGCTTTGGCAATCGAGGTAATAAGGGGTTAGTAACATCCCACAGCTGCCACTAAGCCCTAGATTAGTAATGGGAGGCATCTATGAGACCCCCCATTACTAATCTGTAATTGAAAAGAAATAAACTCAAACATTGCCAAAACCACGGTAAGTATGAAGCGCTTGCTTCATTCTTATTTTCTATGTTTTACCTTTATTTTTTTATTTCCTGAGTCCCAGATCTGGATCATTAGCCTGATTTCCCTGAGAATTCCGGGCCTTGGTCCGGCACTTGGGCACGTTTGAAACAGCTTGGATACGAACTTTTACAGTCCAGGTCCACCCATCACTACTCTCAACATCTCCAGCTACTTGAATTCTAAAATATTCAACACATTGGGAGCCCTCCAAAATCTTCAAGCCCTCCTCAAGGTATCCAATGGGATCACATCAGACGTACTCCAAGTAATATCCAAGCCAGTATATAGCAAAATCTTTTCCTTCTCTCTCCCACAGCCAGAGGTAGCTTTTGTAAGGTGAAGGCCAGGGGTAGCAACATGGACAAAAGATGATGGCACAGCAGTCAAGACTTGCCTGACAGTTTTGGGACAAGGACAGCAGAGTATGCAAGATGGCTGCAAGAAAGCAGAGAAAACCACAAGTCACACAGCTAAGAGTGTTTATTTGCACAGGAAGTGCCCATTTATAATCAGATCAAGACTTGAAGCAAATAAATGGTAATGGCAAAATTGCATGTTATCGGTAAGTAGATGGTCAATGGCAGATACATAGTTAATCAGCAAATGGTCAACTGCAGGTAGACAGGATGAACAGTCAAACTATATACAGTCTGTTACAGCAGTGTTGTAGTGTAACTTTGACTTTGTGATGCTTGCGGACGATGAATGGTACACTGAATTACATTCTGTGCCAGGAAGTAAATGTGGATAGATGATAAAAAAAACGGAGTTTGCTAATAAGATGATTAACAAGCTGAGAGAACTGGAAGGTGAAAAACACTCCAGGACATGTAATAATGTTCCCTTTTAAAGTGACAATGACAACATTTTTGGTGTTGGAGATTAACTGTGTTTTCATTAATAGGTAGATGGATAATATCCTTAGACCAACAGATTGAATGTTCTTCATATACCTAAATCAAATCAAGAACAGCTTTTACATGCTGTAATAAAAAGTTAAATTTTTACTGAAATTTATATTCCCTAGTTTATTCTTCAATGCTTTACAATAGGACTTATAAGGCCATCAATAGTTTTCAGGAGATATATAAACCATTTGCAACAATACTTCCACCATACCCCACCCTACCCATGCCATGTCCAGTTTGGTGAAGCTGGTTGACACTGGTGTGAAAATACCAAAAGTTGCTAAATTTTCTAGCAGACTCTGAAATTCACACAAATTTTGTGATTTTTTTTTTAAGGTGTCTTCAGATTTCTAACATAAACACCGTAATGAGTCGGTCCCCATATAATGTCATATTTACACAAAATGTATATAAAATCATGTAAAAAAAAGAAATAGAGTGTGATGTTAATATATTACATATTTGATGGACTTTATAAGAGAACACAACAAACTGCCTTCCATTAAATATCTAATAGCGTACATGCTTTTTTGACTTAATGTGACTACATTGACCTACTGTATGTGTAGTAAGTTCAAAGGCTAATACATTGTCAGATCTAATAAGGGAAAGACAGCATAAAGTACATATGTTTACACCTTCATTTACAGAGAGTCATTGTCGGTGTCACTTAATTTGTACAATAATTTTTTTCCATTAATTATCCACCATATGTTTATTCAATTATATGAAAATTACATGATAGGTAATTAGCTAGAGTGACAGACGTTTTAATATATAGTGGCACAGGAGATGCAATTTTTTGCGTTCCATTGAAGATGCAAATAGTGTAAACTTTTTACATCAGTTGATTAAAAGGTTGTTATTATTATCATCATTATTACAATTATTATTATTGATGTTATTATGTTAGTTTGGATAATTTGAACTGGGAAAACATCTGCTACTCAATGAGCCTGTATAAATCCAACTTCTTTCCTAATCTGAATTTCCCTTTTTTGACCACATGCTGTTAAAATCTTAATATTTACCAAACTGCAGTATCACAGGTCTCATTAAAATCAGTTTATTTGCAGATTCTCTCAAAACTTTGGCTGGTATCATAGATATTGACTAGGCAAATAGTAACTATTCATGTTCGGATCACTCGTAATGAATCCAAAAGTATTCAACAGGAATAATTAACCTAATGCATGTCAATTAAGAACCTAAGCATTTTTCTTGTCGTGACTAGAGATGGGAGAATAGTATTAATTGTGTTCGGATAATGCTTACCGAATACCGAGTACTATTCCATGATTCGTCATATAAAAAAAATACACGGGTTCTTCATTGACATGCATTAGGTTCATTATTCATGACAAATACCAGAATAGTACTTTGGCATTCATTACAAATAATCAGAACACGAATAGTTACTATTTGCTCATCACTAGTCGTGACGAATACGAGAATAGTACTCGATATTCGGTAAGTATTATCTGAACACGAATAGTTACTATTAGAGATGAGCGAAGGTTCATCAATTTCAAAATTCAATATAAGCCTTGGCTCATTCAGCTTGGGCTCGTATTCACGAGAAATTTTCTCAAACATCGGCAAAGATCAGTTTTGTTTGGTAAGTTTGCAGTTGCACTAAAACATTTCTTCTACCTTATCATGACTTTGGCTAGGATAGTGGTGCTGTACTGTATGATGAGCGTGGGGACATTTTATAGGGGGGGGTGTGGGGAGAGGTCAGAGGAGAGGTGGACTTTTTTTTAAATCTTTCATCTAAACTTTATGTGTGGATGTTGGCAGCCGATCAGATAGCACAAAACATCCACAATGTTGAAACACAATTGCTTGTGTCATTGGCTGCATAAGTCTCTTATCCCTTTGCCTATACAATGTGGACAAGAGGCAGTGGCACCATTTTGTGATTGCTACAGCTTAGGGACTGTGCTGCTGCCACTGCTGATAGACAGTTAGCTTAGTTAGTGAGTTTAATTTTAGGTAGTTGAGATAGTTAGGAGGGCGATACTGTAGAATAGCGGAGTGCAGGAGGGTGCAGTGTAGGGAACATTGTGTGCCACAAATCAGCATTACAACATCTAGTGATTGATAATTGTGTGGTCCTTCCACAACTTGCTATCAGCCCCTAAATAGTGCAACATCTGTTCTCCGGCCTCAAATTGCTATTTCAGCTTCTAAATAGTGCAAAATCTGTTCTTCAGCTCCAAATTGTTATTTTCGCCACTAAATAGTGCAAAATCTCTTCTCCAGCCCCAAATTGCTATTTCAGCCATTAAATAGTGCATTGTGTTCCAGGTGTATGTGGGGTTGGTGCTAATGTTCATAAAAGCTCTACTAAACTTCTGTTACTGGAGGGTCGACTCCACTCTCTTTCTTTGGTAGGCACACAGTGCTACGACTTGTAGATGAAGGCCAGAAAGAGCATGTGCTGCAGTGGATGGCAATTACTCCATCAAGTAGCCCCTCCTCCTCTTCCTCCCCCTCAATATCACACAGTACAGCTTTTGGAGGTGGTATCCCAATTACCCTTGTTTCCACCTGTGTCACAACTCTACAACTGCCCAGCTAACTGTGAGAAACTACAGCTGGGTGAGTCTGCAGAGCTTTCTACAGGTTCTAAGAGAAAGAAAGCATTTGCACTTATACTCAAAATCTTGTGTTGGAGTTGGATCCAGGGCGAGATGAAGTAGGGTCTGAGCAGATTCCAGACCCTCATCACAAGATGTTAGCACCTGGGGGGAAAGATGATGATGATGATGAGACTCAGATAAGTGAGGCAGACAGTACTGTACTGTGCAGTCAGGGCAAAAGGAGGAGGAGGGTGATTATCATGGTGAAGGGTGGGAAAACAGAGTTGTAGATCCCACTTAGTGTGGACCCATAGGCTTGCAGCTGAATAGCTCAGAAAAGAAGGTGGTGGAGGAGGAGGAAGACAAGGAGGTTATATTGCTTCTTCTTGCACAAACACGTAGTGATGCCAACATGACAAACACTGTATCTGTGATGCCCTGGCCTATCAGATCGTCACAGGGTATTGTGCAATCTGCCCTTCTGCACAGTATCCACCTCCTCCTTGGTTACCGGTCGCTGACCTTTGGTGTTGCCAAGAACAAGCTAATCAAAATCCTAGAAACACTCTGCACCACACCCACCAGACACACCAGTGGACAGCCTGAAGGGAATAGGGTTGGCCACTTGGGGGGTTGGTTAAGGGGAGGTCAGGAGTGTTGGAAGACAGACAGTTGAGTGGTGACTCTCGAGAAGAGAGGTCAGAGCTGGGCTCTTTGTTATTACTAGGTGGCAGACATTGGTCTGGGCCTGATAGGAGCTGGACCCCGGTCGCAGGGGATTGTGACAAGGGGCATGGACTGTCGAGGAGGACAGCCGGCGGCCTTGTGCCATCACCGGGAAGGGGCCAGGGCACAACGGGGTACATGAACCCTAGGCCAGGAAGTAGCTTCAGGAGTCCTGGTAATTTACCCGACGAGGATGAAGCCTTCAAGATCCGTTCTCCACCTGCTCCAAAATCGGGGTACTAGCGCAACGAGGGGGATAGGACTTTCCCAATACATATTCCAGAAAATCCCAAGCATGAACCCTGAGAGCAAGCTCACCCAGTTAGCCACACTGGTGAGCGTGACCCGACTAGTTTTATGCTAAAGGGACCAGTTAGAAAAAAAGGTGCCAAGGAAAAGGTCACAGACTAACAGGCAACACCAATGGGCATGGGACCCAGGCGTGCTCCCTCCCTGCTGCAGCGATATCAAAAACTTTGGTTTACCACAGTTGTCGGTTTCAGCGTTATTGGACTGAGTGAGTACAAAGTGACCCTTACCGTCCCAACGGCATCACCCCGTCACCGTCACCGAGTCCCGGGGCATCCCTCCTACCCGTGGAGGGGTTAAACTCCTGGCCCCCATCGTCACCGGGTACTCCCAACTGCAGTGGTGGTACTCCACCTTACCACACACCACGGGTGGCGTCACGAGCTTTCCACCTCCTCCCTTGTAAATATTCCCCCTTTTAATTCCAAGTGGCTGCACGACCCCAACCTCTGGGTCCGGAGACCCCTTGAGCCACCGAGGATCCAGATCTGAGCAGCAGCAGCAGGTTGTTGACGTGGGGGCGGCATAAATCTTCAGCCACAGCACTGGCTGTGACCTACAACAGTCGTGGGTCTAGAGTTTACTAGGGTTACCTAGCTTGGGCCTTTTTTGAGACCACAAAGGATGGCCCAACTTACGTTATTTGCCAACTTTGCAAAAAAATTACTCAGTAGAGGCAGAGATTCCAATAGTTTGACAACTACATGCACGGCACATGCGGCAGCCAACAGGCGTTATTCTTGGAATATTATTGCGAAAAAACATGGTCTAGCAGGCCTCCCCAACCACTGGCCACCACATCAACCATGTCTGTTGCTTCTTCCACCCCTCCGTCACCATGGCAAGTGTTCTCCCACAGGTGTTCAGCCGCAGAACCTCTACTAGTTTTCCCTCTACCGTTGGGGTGAGTGAGAGGCAGTCAGCTGTTACGGAAGTGGACATGCCTGATGTTTTTGAACAATCATAGACACCGAGCACACCACGTCTTTTTTAAACCACCATAACATCTGTGTCCACTTAGTCCACCAGTTTGTCATGTATACCCTACTCTACTCTCTCTCAGCCCAGCAGCCAGCCCTCAGTCCTGCAGTTGTGGTCATGTAAAAGATTATTTCCTCCTTCACATACCAAAACTAAGAGCTTAAACTTGACCATATATAAACTGTTGGCCACAGAAATGCTGCTTTTCCACCTGGCGGATAGAGACAATTTCCGAAATTTGATGGCTGGTAGTTCCCCAGTACCAGCTGCTCGGTTGCTATTACTTATCTAATAAAGCTGTGCCTGGGCTACACCAGCATGTCACAAACAACATCACACATTCTTTAAAAAACTGTGTCTGACAGGGTGAATTTCACCACTGACACCTGGACAAGCAAGCATGGCCAGGGGTGTTACATCTTGCTGACTGGGCACTGAGTGACTCTGGTAGCTGAGAGAGGGCAGATGAATAAGAGGCTGCTCCACAAGTCTGGAAATCCCCAAGGCTTGCAGGACAAACCTCTAAATCTACCACTTCTTCCACTGCTTCTGCCTCCTCCACCTCCTGTAGGGCCTCCACCTGTGCCCTCAAGCTCTCCATTAGTGTAACATGAATTCCAACAGTCCAGAGAGAATCTCCCTCACCTCTGTATAGTGCAGCCAAAGCCCACTGCAATCAGGCAGTGTTGAAATTAAAATGTATTGGAGAACATAGACAGACAGCTGAAGAGTTGTGGACAGCTATTAAGGCTGAGTTTCAGCAATAGCTGTCTCCACTGAATCTGGAGTCATGGAAGGCCATGTGCAATTTTGTAGCAAACCTGGTGGCAACCCTATGCCGGGGCAACCTCAAAAATGCACCTTGCATGGCTCACATCCTCAAACTGGTTGTACAGCAATTAAAACTTGGATGTGTTGCTGCAAAGGCACAGTTGCTGTGTGCTCACTTCCACCATTCGCATCCTGCGGCTTATTGACTTAATGGGAGTGCAACAGTCAGGAGATGAAGAAGATATTGACCCTCTTTCTGTTGTCTGATGATTAGAGTTGAGCGCGGTTCTAGGTTCGAGGTTCTCCAGTTCTAGGCTCGAGTGATTTTGGGGCCTGTTCTAGATCGAACTAGAACTCGAGCTTTTTGCAAAAGCTCGATAGTTCTAGAAACGTTCGATAATGGTTCTAGCAGCAAAAAAACAGCTAATTCCTAGCTGGCTTTCCGCTGTAATAGTGTAAGTCACTCTGTGACTCACACTATTATGAAATTTCAGTGTATAGTGTGCGTGAACAGCGTCTTCAGATCACTGCTGTTTGTATAATGGCGATCGCCATTTTTTTTTTTTTCCTTGTCTTCCTTCCCTAAACGCGCGCGTCTTGTGGGGCGGGCCATTATGTCAGCCAATCCCAGACACACACACAGCTAAGTGGACTTTTAGCCAGAGAAGCAACGGCATGTGTGATAGGATGTCCATGTCACATGTCCCTGCATTATAAAACCGGACATTTTCCTTCAGCATGCCATTATCTGCCTTCTGCGTCCTTGGTGTCAGACATCACTGGCGCAGCTCCGTCCTTTGTCCTATCGCCGATACTGCTGTATGCGCTCCATACACAGCGCTGGACAGCTCAGGGATAGCACTTTCTATAAGTCCTCTTAAGGGCTCGTACCGGCAGGGTCAGAGCCATAGGTGACAGATCCTGAAAACAGAGACAGCATCTGTGTAGCTAAGGTCAGGGATTTCGTCGCTGCATTTCCCCATTAGGAGGGAATAGATAGGCAGGCTTCCTTTCCTCTACCCAGAGCCCCACAACCCTGGTACTGTACCCTCCTGTCCTCTGCACACTCCAACTCATTATAACTAAGCGATTATACTAGCAAACACTCAGTGTACCTAGTGGCATCCTAAACGTGGCTATTGGACTTTTGTCTAGTCCCACTAGTGCAAAGACATTTGCAGCACGTCTGCCTGCATTGCACACTCCAACTCATTATAACTAAGCCATTATACTAGCAAACACTCAGTGTACCTAGTGGCATCCTAAACGTGGCTATTGGACTTTTGTCTAGTCCCACTAGTGCAAAGATATTTGCAGCACGTCTGCCTGCATTGCACACTCCAACTCATTATAACTAAGCCATTATACTAGCAAACACTCAGTGTACCTAGTGGCATCCTAAACGTGGCTATTGGACTTTTGTCTAGTACCACTAGTGCAAAGACATTTGCAGCACGTCTGCCTGCATTGCACACTCCAACTCATTATAACTAAGCCATTATACTAGCAAACACTCAGTGTACCTAGTGGCATCCTAAACGTGGCTATTGGACTTTTGTCTAGTCCCACTAGTGCAAAGATATTTGCAGCACGTCTGCCTGCATTGCACACTCCAACTCATAACTAAGCCATTATACTAGCAAACACTCAGTGTACCTAGTGGCATCCTAAACGTGACTATTGGACTTTTGTCTAGTCCCACTAGTGCAAAGACATTTGCAGCACGTCTGCCTGCATTGCACACTCCAACTCATTATAAGTAAGCCATTATACTAGCAAACACTCAGTGTACCTAGTGGCATCCTTAACGTGGCTATTGGACTTTTGGCTAGTCCCACTAGTGCAAAGATATTTGCAGCACGTCTGCCTGCATTGCACACTCCAACTCATAACTAAGCCATTATACTAGCAAACACTCAGTGTACCTAGTGGCATCCTAAACGTGGCTATTGGACTTTTGTCTAGTCCCACTAGTGCAAAGATATTTGCAGAACGTCTGCCTGCATTGCACACTCCAACTCATAACTAAGCCATTATACTAGCAAACACTCAGTGTACCTAGTGGCATCCTAAACGTGGCTATTGGACTTTTGTCTAGTCCCACTAGTGCAAAGATATTTGCAGCACGTCTGCCTGCATTGCACACTCCAACTCATAACTAAGCCATTATACTAGCAAACACTCAGTGTACCTAGTGGCATCCTAAACGTGGCTATTGGACTTTTGTCTAGTCCCACTAGTGCAAAGATATTTGCAGCACGTCTGCCTGCATTGCACACTCCAACTCATAACTAAGCCATTATACTAGCAAATACTCAGTGTACCTTGTGGCATCCTAAACGTGGCTATTGGACTTTTGTCTAGTCCCACTAGTGCAAAGACATTTGCAGCACGTCTGCCTGCATTGCACACTCCAACTCATTATAACTAAGCCATTATACTAGCAAACACTCAGTGTACCTAGTGGCATCCTAAACGTGGCTATTGGACTTTTGTCTAGTCCCACTAGTGCAAAGATATTTGCAGCACGTCTGCATGCATTGCACACTCAAACTCATTGTTACTTACTAAGACATTATAATACCAAATATTGAGTAAACTTAGTGGCATACAAGAAGTGGCTGTTGTACTCCATTAGTGCCCCACTGGTGCAAATCTTTGTGCAGCACCTGTGCAGGACACCCTCCTGCTCTGTTTTTAATAAGCTATAATGATAGCAAAAAATACTGCCATTTAGTGGCATCATAGAACTGGCTGTTGTATTCCATTAGTGCCCCACTGGTGCCAAGCTATTTCTAGCACCTGTGCAGGACACCCTCCTGCTCTGTTTTTAATAAGCTATAATGATAGCAAAAAATACTGCCATTTAGTGTCATCAAAGAACTGGCTGTTGTATTCCATTAGTGCCCACTGGTGCCAAGCTATTTCTAGCACCTGTGCAGGACATTCTCCTGCTCTGTTTTTAATAAGCTATAATGATAGCAAAAAATACTGCCATTTAGTGGCATCATAGAACTGGCTGTTGTATTCCATTAGTGCCCCACTGGTGCCAAGCTATTTCTAGCACCTGTGCAGGATACCCTCCTGCTCTGTTTTTAATAAGCTATAATGATAGCAAAAAATACTGCCATTTAGTGGCATCATAGAACTGGCTATTGTATTCCATTAGTGCCCACTGGTGCCAAGCTATTTCTAGCACCTGTGCAGGACACCCTCCTGCTCTGTTTTTAATAAGCTATAATGATAGCAAAAAATACTGCCATTTAGTGGCATCATAGAACTGGCTGTTGTATTCCATTAGTGCCCCACTGGTGCCAAGCTATTTCTAGCACCTGTGCAGGACACCCTCCTGCTCTGTTTTTAATAAGCTATAATGATAGCAAAAAATACTGCCATTTAGTGTCATCATAGAACTGGCTGTTGTATTCCATTAGTGCCCACTGGTGCCAAGCTATTTCTAGCACCTGTGCAGGACACCCTCCTGCTCTGTTTTTAATAAGCTATAATGATAGCAAAAAATACTGCCATTTAGTGGCATCATAGAACTGGCTGTTGTATTCCATTAGTGCCCCACTGGTGCCAAGCTATTTCTAGCACCTGTGCAGGACACCCTCCTGCTCTGTTTTTAATAAGCTATAATGATAGCAAAAAATACTGCCATTTAGTGGAATCATAGAACTGGCTGTTGTATTCCATTAGTGCCCCACTGGTGCCAAGCTATTTCTAGCACCTGTGCAGGACACCCTCCTGCTCTGTTTTTAATAAGCTATAATGATAGCAAAAAATACTGCCATTTAGTGGCATCATAGAACTGGCTGTTGTATTCCATTAGTGCCCCACTGATGCCAAGCTATTTCTAGCACCTGTGCAGGACACCCTCCTGCTCTGTTTTTAATAAGCTATAATGATAGCAAAAAATACTGCCATTTAGTGGCATCATAGAACTGGCTGTTGTATTCCATTAGTGCCCCACTGGTGCCAAGCTATTTCTAGCACCTGTGCAGGACACCCTCCTGCTCTGTTTTTAATAAGCTATAATGATAGCAAAAAATACTGCCATTTAGTGTCATCAAATAAACTGGCTGTTGTATTCCATTAGTGCCCACTGGTGCCAAGCTATTTCTAGCACCTGTGCAGGACATTCTCCTGCTCTGTTTTTAATAAGCTATAATGATAGCAAAAAATACTGCCATTTAGTGGCATCATAGAACTGGCTGTTGTATTCCATTAGTGCCCCACTGGTGCCAAGCTATTTCTAGCACCTGTGCAGGATACCCTCCTGCTCTGTTTTTAATAAGCTATAATGATAGCAAAAAATACTGCCATTTAGTGGCATCATAGAACTGGCTATTGTATTCCATTAGTGCCCACTGGTGCCAAGCTATTTCTAGCACCTGTGCAGGACACCCTCCTGCTCTGTTTTTAATAAGCTATAATGATAGCAAAAAATACTGCCATTTAGTGGCATCATAGAACTGGCTGTTGTATTCCATTAGTGCCCCACTGGTGCCAAGCTATTTCTAGCACCTGTGCAGGACACCCTCCTGCTCTGTTTTTAATAAGCTATAATGATAGCAAAAAATACTGCCATTTAGTGTCATCATAGAACTGGCTGTTGTATTCCATTAGTGCCCACTGGTGCCAAGCTATTTCTAGCACCTGTGCAGGACACCCTCCTGCTCTGTTTTTAATAAGCTATAATGATAGCAAAAAATACTGCCATTTAGTGGCATCATAGAACTGGCTGTTGTATTCCATTAGTGCCCCACTGGTGCCAAGCTATTTCTAGCACCTGTGCAGGACACCCTCCTGCTCTGTTTTTAATAAGCTATAATGATAGCAAAAAATACTGCCATTTAGTGGAATCATAGAACTGGCTGTTGTATTCCATTAGTGCCCCACTGGTGCCAAGCTATTTCTAGCACCTGTGCAGGACACCCTCCTGCTCTGTTTTTAATAAGCTATAATGATAGCAAAAAATACTGCCATTTAGTGGCATCATAGAACTGGCTGTTGGACGCCTTTATTGTGCCACTTGTGCCAAGCAATCTCAAGCACCTCTGCATTCTACCCTCATGCACATTTAGCTATGCTAATTTATAGCAAACTCAGGGAATTCCTTGCTGCATTTGATCATTAGGAGGGATAGAAAGTGAGGCTTCTTTTACTGTCCTGGTACCCACAGAACACGGCCCCTGTACCATCTGTCCACTTTTGCCACGCTATTTAATTTGCCCAAAGAGCTGACTCTTTTTCTGCCATCCTAAAATTGTCTGGAATACTAAGTTAGTGTTCCTTTGCTGCCAAGCAAGGTACAACACATGTGCATTCTACACTCCTTTCCATTTCTGGAATGCAGTTATTAACTGCAGGTAGTCCAGCCAATCTGTGACGAAGGTGCAGGCGTGGATATAATGTAGCCTGCATCCAATGATGGTTCTCTCAATGTCTGACAGCTCAACAATACCTTCTGTTTCCACTTCCAAAACAAGTGATGACCTGCCAATCACACTCCCTGTTGCGGGTAAAGGAGTGGAAGTTTAGTGTGAAAAACCATGTGTGACTGCTGTCCCCACAGTCACAGATGATGAAGAGCACGCAGATGCACTTGATGGGGCAGGCAGTGGTTGCACAGGCACGCTAGGCTGCATTGTAGCACAGTGAAATTCACATTGCGACTTATGCTTCATTTTAAGTCGTGTACAGGGTGGGCTCCCCAGTATGCAGCAAAACCAGGCAACAGGAAAAGGACTCTAGGCAGTTGGGTTGATAAATGATTGTTTAACTTTACCAAAACAAACAATAAGAACCATGCATACAATTTAAATAATTGAACAATCTATTCTGTTGCCTACTACCTGCTAATCCCTCTGTGTAGCAGAAATTGTGTGTTTGTGCGTGTGTGTGTGTATGTGTGTGCGAACACGACTTACCAGTGGCGCATCACAAGAGCTTCCAAGTTACCTACCTAAACATAGACAAAACACATTACCCCCCCTGAATACCCTTGTTAGCTGAAGCCTCACAGATAATGCAGATGATAACAGTGTGAATGCAAACCACACAGCTCTGCAACACAGTCATGGAAATCTTGAAAAGCAACAGTCATTGCAAACATGTGTTGCTGTCCCTCTATGATTTAAACTGTATGTGACAATTTGACAGTGCAGAGGCAGCAAGTCTTATTGTCTATAAATAGTCGGCCTACCCAGAACAGATATGTGTTTTGCTAATAAAACAAAGTGTTGCGTGCCCGCATTATTGTCTGGGCACAGCCTACCGTACCCGGGTACTCTGATGTACAGTTGCCAGAAATACAGACTTTACGCTCCTCTCACGGTAAACAGTATAGACAGCACTGTAAGAATGTTGGTCTGTGGCACAGGATGCTGCTCACTGGCATTACGGGGCTCATCATCAAAGTACAACATGACTCCCCTCACAATTGAACTAAGTGTTTCCGCGGTGGCTCCTTGCTGTAACACACACCTTTAGCTTTTCCTTCTGTTCATAGACAGCATCTCCAAGTCCACACCCGAAGAGCAATTTGATATTGCTATAGTGACCAAACAAAGGAAGATCCAAAATAACAGCAGCCCCTTGTGTGTAGTCTGCAACAATGCATGCAATGGCAAATTAGCATGTTGCATTGACAGTGGCTAAAGGTGAGCAATACACTTTCACGCTATCAATTCATATCCATGTGACACTTCATGGAGGAACTACTCAAAGGTGTGAGTTTTTGCCTTCTACTTACAGATTGTTGACAAATCTTACAAATTCCATGACTTGGGTGATCCTTTGCGATGTCCAAAAATTCACAGGCTAGGCAAGGCTTACAGCCCATGCGACCTGCATAGCGAACACGACTTCTGCTCAGAGTCAAAGTTGTGGTCCAGGATTCAGTTGTTGACGTGCTTCCAGTACTTTGTCTCTGGCCAGGAAGACGCAACGTAACCTCGTCATCAGTAGCATCCTCCTCCACCTCCTCTGCTGACCTCATCGACTGGCTGACTTTGGTTTGACAGTAAGTGTGGTCTCCAACCTCATCAATAACCCTGTGTGTTTTCATTCCCCTCGTCCTGAGTCCTCCGAGACAACCTCTTCCTGCCCTGACCGAATAGTAAAGTTGTCATTCCAATCAGGTATCTGTGCTCTTCATCATGTTCCCCATTGTCTCCACCAGGAGGATTTACTTTTTGGAAATGAGGGTGTAGATTAGGCTCAGCACCTTCTTCATCGGGGCCTGGATCCCAGTCAGAAAGCTTCTGGCCATCTGCACAGATCATTTCCCCTGTCTCATGGAACTCGCTACCTCAACACGTCAGATTATCTGCTACACCCGCAAGCTTCAAACTGAATCTGAAAACTCATCTGTTCAGAAATGACTATAACCTTCAATGACATCACCACCATACGTACTTGTTGCTCAACCTAAACCACTCCTACTGTCTCCTCCCAAAAATCCTTTAGAATGTAATCCCGCAAGGGCAGGGCCCTCTTCCCTCTGTACCAGTCTGTCTATAGTTACTTGTATATGTATTCTGTATGTAACCCCCTTCTCATGTACAGCACCATGGAATCAATGGTGCTCTATAAATCAATAATAATAAAAATAATAATAACTTCCTTGTCTGTACTCATTGCAGCTTTGGAGCAGACCTCTGATTCCCAGGCTATAGTGCGACTGAACAGCTATGCAAACTCAACCATCTCTGTTACCCCATACTCAGCAGGGCTGGTGGAAACTTGAGAGCTGTTAGGAATCAAGTGCGATTGGATTGACACCACAGAGGAATGGAGTATTTGGGATCTTGAAATTGGGGTGGAGGAGAGGCCACAGCTTCTGCGGTTTCATTTGCGCCCAGGCGTCAGCTGCCATTTAGGGCTGTGCCTTGGGTTGTCCAGCTGGCTACTTTCTCCTCCACGTCTAAGTGTGGAGAGGCAGCTAGTGCGCATGTGTGTGCCGATTTACCCCAGCCGCAGCCTAACTACAGTGTTTCGCCTAGTGAGTATGCTCTGCCTGAGTGTGCCATTGCTAAGGCTAAGTCTTCATTTCGGGATACAGCGCATGCTCCCACACTTAGTGCGAAAAGCCTCTTTGCACAGGTACTTGCATTCCGTGCCGGGTCTAAGTCCTGTTTTGTGCCTAGACACCATGCTAAAGCTGATAGTCTTTTTTCAGAGACTGTATTTCATGCTACTGAGCATGCTCAGGCACTTACTGCATCAGAGACTAGGTCCGGTAATGAACTCTTTGGCCCTGCCCCTGATGTGGGGGTCCCATATAGACCACAGGGCATCAGGTGTCCTGACGATGTGGCCAGGCCACTCCCAAATGGCTTGCAGAGGCCCACCCCTATGACTTGTCACCGCATTATTGATGGTCAGACGATGACTGGTGAGGTGTTTGGGTCATGGCAGCCATGAGGTCATCATTGAAGTTGCGGTTCCAAATAGGACGCTAGTTATGCCACTCATGACGTGTCACTCTGCTTTTGTCTCCAGGAGGTGCATTGTGGTTCACCCTGGTTTGGGGCGGACCCAGGTTATAAAAGGGGCTGGAGCCAACAAGGAGGTGCGCAGTCTTCTATTATGCTCCGAAAGAGCACACCTCCATGTGTTGAACCCACTGCGGCTTTAGGCCAGAGGTAGGCAGGGATAGGGTGTCGATGCAGGCCACCACCACAGTTGGTAACGCAGAACGGTTAAGAACAGCTCCTGTCCTACCAGTCCTGCTTGTGCAGCCCAGTGGCATTAACAGGCCTGCTGCTGCTGATGCGCCTGCTGTCCACAGGTGTGGCCCCTACGCACACGGTCAGCGTACTCAATGGCCCCTGTGTTGTTAACAGGGAGTTCCTGGGCTGGGTGGGCATGTGGACCCTGTGACGCTAAAAGGGCTTCCAGTCTCCAGATCCGAATGGCGTCTAACTCGGTTCCGGCTACTATTAGTTTCATAGCCACACAGCTCTGTATCCTCCACCAAACCTTCCAGTTGCCAACCTCTCCTTTTCCATCTGGGAGCACGGTGGACACTGACTGCTGATGGGGATATATACCTTTCTCTTTCTTTTCTTATTAATTTTCGTTATATAGCGGTAACATAGTATATACCACCTTATCCAAATCTGCCAGTCCCACTGTAACAGATGGTGTTTCTTCAGCAAATGTTACTGTTGCTTAACCACCAAATCCACGGACCAAAACTTTTTTCCCCTTTCCAACAAACCTGTTCCCCTTTCCACCAGCATCTGTCCTTTTTCAACTCATTTTGGTATATGACCAAAAGTGCAACTCTGCAGGGACACCGTACTCAACGCCATCTCAGCACAGCAGCCAGCCCTCGGTCCCTCAGATTTGGACAAGTAAAAGACCATTTCCTCCTATCCATGACAAAGCGTTGAGATTCACTCTGTGCAGCACTGGTGTTTAGTGGAAAAGCAGATCTAAGATTGCGTACCACCTTCTGCAGATACTCCTGTATACGTGCGTCCATTTCTATGGCAGGAATTATTTCGCCAAATTTTGTCTTGTACCGGGGATCTAACAGTGTGGCAACCCAGTAGTCAGGATTACTTTCAATTCGTACAATCCGAGGGTCATGTTGTAGGTAATGCAGCAAGAAGGCGCTCATGTGTCTTGTGCATCCAGGAGGACCAAGTCCTTGGTGTGTTGGTGGCAGAGAGGTGAGAATCGTGCCTCCTTCCTCTGCCCTCTCCCCACAACCTCTCACAACCGAAATGTGAGCAAGCTCTCACTCATCTGCTGAGTCTTCCATGCCCATCGCCAGTTCGTCCTCCATTTCTTCATGGGCTCCTGCACCTTCCTCAACACTTTTTGCTGATACTATGCGCCCTTGTTAATCCCTCTCCCTCACCATGACTGCCGCCTAGGTGCTGCTGACCATCTGGACCTCGTAGATCTTGTTATCCCTTCCGCATATGACTCCTCCTGTACTTCCTCCCCTTCCTCTTGTCCCAACACCTGACTCCGAATAATAATTACAGTGTGCTCCATCATGTAGATGACCAGAATTGTCACGCTGAGAATGACATTGCCAGTGCTAAACATCTTCGTCGACATTTGTAAACTGTGTAGCAGGGTGCATAGGTCCTTGATCTGACACCACTCCAGCAGCGTGATCTGCACCACCTCTGGATCAAGTTATCCCAGGCTATATGTCATAACGTATTGCAGCAGGGTTCGGCGGTGTTGCCACAAACGCTGCAACATGTGCAGATTCAAATTCCTGCGTGTTGGCACATCTCATTTCAGGCGTTTAACCACCAGACCTAAAGACTTCTGTAGCGACGAAAGTTGTTGAGCTGCTGTGTGCGCACGATGGAAGTGAGCACATAGCGAGCGTGCCCGCTGCACAAGGCCATGTAGGCCAGGATGGTGTTTTAAAAATTGCTGGAGAATTAGGTTCAACACGTGAGCCATACAAGGCACGTGTGTCACATTGCCCTGACGATGGCCCGCAGCCAGGTTTGCATCATTGCCGCACACGGCTGTTAAGTCACCAACGGAGTCCGCTCCGTCAATTTGTACTCCGGTCGCAGGTGACAACGTGTTCCTTTCATGCATAGTGCTGATGATGGGAGAGGAGTCGATGCCAGCGGCGCAGGTGGACGCAGGTTATGCTCACCCACTGGGCTGCATTACCTTGACAGATGCAGAATCTCTGGCTGAATGTAGCTGGTGGGTATCTCACAGATGAAATACCATCATTCAGCTACAACCAATGGGAAGACACCACACCCTTTTTTATGCCCATCCTGTCTGCAGACCACTGCCAGACATAGCTATGAACCTCTGGTTACTTTTACCCCCAGTTCAGTTTTATGATTTTGTGTGCTTGTTACCTGACTACTTTTCCTGCTTGCTGTTTATGTACCTTGTTGGCCGATCCGCATTTCACCTCTGCTTGTTTTCTGATTAAGTCCTGGCCGTCCCATTCTGTTCCTGTTCCTCAATTAATGTTTTTGACCCTGCCTGACTACTATTCTCTGGAACTGCAGCCTTCCACAGGTATTGATCACCTTGGGCCCTGTGTAATTCCTAAACCCTGTATAGGGGTTAAAGGGTTTCAGGGTTCTAGGGGTCCTGCTTGGTCAGTGGCTTCCCTCTAGCCTATCATTTACAGCCCATCTGAGTGTGTGGATCAAGGAAGGCGTTACACCGTGCTCTCTGCAGAAGGCCATGTGGGCCAGGATAGTGCTTTAAAAATTGCTGGACAACCAGGTTCAACACGTGAACCACACAAGGCACGTGTGTCACATTGTCACAGCGAAGGACCGCACCCATGTTTGCATCATTGTCGCACCCGGCCTTCCCTGGCTGCTGGTTGAGTGGAGACAACCATTGATGAAACTCGGTCTCCAGAGCTAACCGTCCACAACTTCTCAGCGGTGTGACTCACATTTCCCATACATTTCAAAGTAAACCTTTGACCGCCTGATGGCATTGAGCTCTGCTGCCAGCATAGTAAGGAAGTGTGTGGTATTCCATGTGCGCAGTTACAAGGAAGGGTGGCCTGACCACACAGGGTTTGCGCCAAGGTGGAGGACCCACACGAGGTTGAAGAGGCTGAAGCAGTGTATTAACTTCTACATACAGAAGAAGGATTGACACAACTCGTGGGGACGGCAAGACTTGTAGAGCAGACCCTTCTCCATCTCTCCCCACAGTAACCCATTGCCCAGTCAGCGACATGTAACGCCCCTGTCCATGCTTACTGGGCCAATTATCTGAGGTGAAATGCACCCTGTCACACAGAGTTTCTCAAGGAATCAGTGATGCTTAGTGCGACATGCTGGTGTAGCGCGTGCACGCCTTTGTTGGAGAAGGAGTGTCGCCTGGGCATCGGCTCTTGGGGCACTGCGATGGGCATAAGGTCTCGAAAATCCTCGGTTAAAAAGGTTGGAAAGGCAGCATTTTGGTAGCCAACAGTTTCCAGATGCTGAAAGTCAACCTCTAAGCCATGTCATGCCCTTCTAAAAGCATGTAAAACACAGTAAGGGGACTCCAACCACAGTCTCCCTCATTGCCACTAATTGGGCCACACACACCCCACTTGACTGGCATCAGTTGACCCCCATTTTCAAGCTTACAAAGATGCTTTGCATGAAGCACTATCAAAAATACGCGTGCCTTTCCCGTCCCCTGGCTGACCCAGGGGAAGAAAAGTCCTCTGAGAGCCATGACTTGTTCATCTTGGTTCTTTTAGAAACACAGCGAGGGGACTCCAACCACAGTCTCCCTCGTTTCCCCTAACTGGGCCACACACACCCCACTTGACTGGCATCAGTTGACCCAATTTTCAAGATGAAAAAGATGCTTTGCATGAAGCACTCTCAAAAATACACGTGCCTTTCCCGTCCCCTGGCTGACCCAGGGGAAGAAAAGTCCTCTGAGAGCCATGACTTGTTCATCTTGGTTCTTTTAGAAACACAGCGAGGGGACTCCAACCACAGTCTCCCTCGTTTCCCCTAACTGGGCCACACACACCCCACTTGACTGGCATCAGTTGACCCAATTTTCAAGATAAAAAGGTGCTTTGCATGAAGCACTCTCAAAAATACGCGTGCCTTTCCCGTCCCCTGGCTGACCCAGGGGAAGAAAAGTCCTCTGAGAGCCATGACTTGTTCATCTTGGTTCTTTTAGAAACACAGCGAGGGGACTCCAACCACAGTCTCCCTCGTTTCCACTAACTGGGCCACACACACCCCACTTGACTGGCATCAGTTGACCCAATTTTCAAGATGAAAAAGATGCTTTGCATGAAGCACTCTCAAAAATACGTGTGCCTTTCCCGTCCCCTGGCTGACCCAGAGGAAGAAAAGTCCTCTGAGAGCCATGACTTGTTCATCTTGGTTCTTTTAGAAACACAGCGAGGGGACTCCAACCACAGTCTCCGTCGTTTCCACTAACTGGGCCACACACACCCCACTTGACTGGCATCAGTTGACCCAATTTTCAAGATGAAAAAGATGCTTTGCATGAAGCACTCGCAAAAATACGCGTGTCTTTCCCGTCCCCTGGCTGACCCAGGGGAAGAAAAGTCCTCTGAGAGCCATGACTTGTTGATCTTGGTTCTTTTAGAAACACAGCGAGGGGACTCCAACCACAGTCTCCCTCGTTTCCCCTAACTGGGCCACACACACCCCACTTGACTGGCATCAGTTGACCCAATTTTCAAGATGAAAAAGATGCTTTGCATGAAGCACTCTCAAAAATACGCGTGCCTTTCCCGTCCCCTGGCTGACCCAGAGGAAGAAAAGTCCTCTGAGAGCCATGACTTGTTCATCTTGGTTCTTTTAGAAACACAGCGAGGGGACTCCAACCACAGTCTCCCTCGTTTCCACTAACTGGGCCACACACCCCCCACTTGACTGGCATCAGTTGACCCAATTTTCAAGATGAAAAAGATGCTTTGCATGAAGCACTCTCAAAAATACGCGTGCCTTTCCCGTCCCCTGGCTGACCCAGGGGAAGAAAAGTCCTCTGAGAGCCATGACTTGTTCATCTTGGTTCTTTTAGAAACACAGCAAGGGGACTCCAACCACAGTCTCCCTCGTTTCCACTAACTGGGCCACACACACCCCACTTGATTGGCATCAGTTGACCCCAATTTTGAAAAATAAAAAGATGCTTTGCATGAAGCACTCTCAAAAATACGCGTGTCTTTCCCGTCCCCTGGCTGACCCAGGGGAAGAAAAGTCCTCTGAGAGCCATGACTTGTTCATCTTGGTTCTTTTAGAAACACAGCGAGGGGACTCCAACCACAGTCTCCCTCGTTTCCACTAATTGTGCCACACACACCCCACTTGACTGGCATCAGTTGACCCAATTTTCAAGATGAAAAAGATGCTTTGCATGAAGCACTCTCAAAAATACGCGTGCCTTTCACCTCCCCTGGCTGACCCAGGGGAAGAAAAGTCCTCTGAGAGACATGTCCACATTGTCAGTGGACAGACACGTGTGCTTATCTGCCAGCAGACCCCCAGCAGCACTGAAGACAGGTTACGAGAGAACGCTGGCTGCAGGACACGACAAGATCCTCAAGGCGTACGTGTCGAGCTCAGGCAATTTATCCAGATTGGAAGCTTAAAATGAGCAGGGCTCAAGTTGCACAGTAATGGCATCGATGTTTCCTTGCATATACTCATATATCGGTGTCTCCTCCTC
The DNA here is from genome assembly GCF_048569485.1 of Anomaloglossus baeobatrachus. Taxonomy (NCBI): domain Eukaryota; kingdom Metazoa; phylum Chordata; class Amphibia; order Anura; family Aromobatidae; genus Anomaloglossus; species Anomaloglossus baeobatrachus. Next base: position 152,704,989 of record NC_134354.1, read on the forward strand.
TTTTTCCTTGTCCAGCTCTTTTGTTTTCGCATGAGTATATGTCCTTGTCACTTTCCCAAGTGTTTGTGTTGTGTTGTGAGTTGTTTATCACCTTTTGGACACCTTTGAGGGTGTTTTCTAGGTGTTTTTATGTGTTTGTGATTGCCTGCCATTGTTTCCTATGCAGTTCGAGTTCGGTTCGTCGAACGTTCGACGAATCGAACTCGAACGGGAGCTCCGTTCGGCGAACCGACCTCGAGCCGAACCGGGACCGGTTCGCTCATCTCTACTGATGATCCAGACCTTGTCAGGTCCATGGCCCATGCCTCACTGCTGGGCCAAAACACTGTGGGTACTGCGAGGCAATTGATACCACTGTCCTTTTGTTTGCCTCTAATTTTTGGAAATGTGGAGAGTCCAAGTTGGGTGTCCAAGTTGTGTCTTGTCTGTAGTGGCTGGAGTCTCAGAGGAATAGACCTACTCCTGTCACTCATCCATCTTTTAATTTGAAATCTGTAAATTCTGGTCCAGACCCTGTCAGTTGCATGACCAACACCTCACTGCTGGGCCAAGGCACCATGGGTTCTGTGGGACAATTTATGTCATTATTAGAGTTGAGCGCGGTTCTAGGTTCGAGGTTCTCCAGTTCTAGGCTCGAGTGATTTTGGGGCCTGTTCTAGATCGAACTAGAGCTCGAGCTTTTTGCAAAAGCTCGATAGTTCTAGAAACGTTCGATAATGGTTCTAGCAGCAAAAAAACAGCTAATTCCTAGCTGGCTTTCCGCTGTAATAGTGTAAGTCACTCTGTGACTCACACTATTATGAAATTTCAGTGTATAGTGTGCGTGAACAGCGTCTTCAGATCACTGCTGTTTGTATAATGGCGATCGCCATTTTTTTTTTTTTCCTTGTCTTCCTTCCCTAAACGCGCGCGTCTTGTGGGGCGGGCCATTATGTCAGCCAATCCCAGACACACACACAGCTAAGTGGACTTTTAGCCAGAGAAGCAACGGCATGTGTGATAGGATGTCCATGTCACATGTCCCTGCATTATAAAACCGGACATTTTCCTTCAGCATGCCATTATCTGCCTTCTGCGTCCTTGGTGTCAGACATCACTGGCGCAGCTCCGTCCTTTGTCCTATCGCCGATACTGCTGTATGCGCTCCATACACAGCGCTGGACAGCTCAGGGATAGCACTTTCTATAAGTCCTCTTAAGGGCTCGTACCGGCAGGGTCAGAGCCATAGGTGACAGATCCTGAAAACAGAGACAGCATCTGTGTAGCTAAGGTCAGGGATTTCGTCGCTGCATTTCCCCATTAGGAGGGAATAGATAGGCAGGCTTCCTTTCCTCTACCCAGAGCCCCACAACCCTGGTACTGTACCCTCCTGTCCTCTGCACACTCCAACTCATTATAACTAAGCGATTATACTAGCAAACACTCAGTGTACCTAGTGGCATCCTAAACGTGGCTATTGGACTTTTGTCTAGTCCAACTAGTGCAAAGACATTTGCAGCACGTCTGCCTGCATTGCACACTCCAACTCATTATAACTAAGCCATTATACTAGCAAACACTCAGTGTACCTAGTGGCATCCTAAACGTGGCTATTGGACTTTTGGTTAGTCCCACTAGTGCAAAGATATTTGCAGCACGTCTGCCTGCATTGCACACTCCAACTCATTATAACTAAGCCATTATACTAGCAAACACTCAGTGTACCTAGTGGCATCCTAAACGTGGCTATTGGACTTTTGTCTAGTACCACTAGTGCAAAGACATTTGCAGCACGTCTGCCTGCATTGCACACTCCAACTCATTATAACTAAGCCATTATACTAGCAACCACTGAGTGTACCTAGTGGCATCCTAAACGTGGCTATTGGACTTTTGTCTAGTCCCACTAGTGCAAAGATATTTGCAGCACGTCTGCCTGCATTGCACACTCCAACTCATAACTAAGCCATTATACTAGCAAACACTCAGTGTACCTAGTGGCATCCTAAACGTGACTATTGGACTTTTGTCTAGTCCCACTAGTGCAAAGACATTTGCAGCACGTCTGCCTGCATTGCACACTCCAACTCATTATAAGTAAGCCATTATACTAGCAAACACTCAGTGTACCTAGTGGCATCCTTAACGTGGCTATTGGACTTTTGGCTAGTCCCACTAGTGCAAAGATATTTGCAGCACGTCTGCCTGCATTGCACACTCCAACTCATAACTAAGCCATTATACTAGCAAACACTCAGTGTACCTAGTGGCATCCTAAACGTGGCTATTGGACTTTTGTCTAGTCCCACTAGTGCAAAGATATTTGCAGAACGTCTGCCTGCATTGCACACTCCAACTCATAACTAAGCCATTATACTAGCAAACACTCAGTGTACCTAGTGGCATCCTAAACGTGGCTATTGGACTTTTGTCTAGTCCCACTAGTGCAAAGATATTTGCAGCACGTCTGCCTGCATTGCACACTCCAACTCATAACTAAGCCATTATACTAGCAAACACTCAGTGTACCTAGTGGCATCCTAAACGTGGCTATTGGACTTCTGTCTAGTCCCACTAGTGCAAAGATATTTTCAGCACGTCTGCCTGCATTGCACACTCAAACTCATTGTTACTAAGCCATTATACTAGCAAACACTGAGTGTACCTAGTGGCATCCTAAACGTGGCTATTGGACGTTTGTCTAGTCCCACTAGTGCAAAGATATTTGCAGCACGTCTGCCTGCATTGCACACTCCAACTCATTATAAGTAAGCCATTATACTATCAAACACTCAGTGTACCTAGTGGCATCCTAAACGTGGCTATTGGACTTTTGTCTAGTCACAGACATCACTGGCACAGCTCCGTCCTTTGTCCTATCGCCGATACTGCTGTATGCGCTCCCTACACAGTGCTTGACAGTTTAGGGATAGCACTTTCTATAAGTCCTTTTAAGGGCTCGTACCGGCAGGGTCAGAGCCATAGGTGACAGGTCCTGAAAACAGAGACAGCGTCTGTGTAGCTAAGGTCAGGGATTTCGTCGCTGCATTTCCCCATTAGGAGGGAATAGAAAGGCAGGCTTCCTTTCCTCTACCCAGAGCCCCACAACCCTGGCACTGTACCCTCCTGTCCTCTGCACACTCCAACTCATTATAACTAAGCCATTATACTAGCAAACACTGAGTGTACCTAGTGGCATCCTAAACGTGGCTATTGGACTTCTGTCTAGTCCCACTAGTGCAAAGATATTTTCAGCACGTCTGCCTGCATTGCACACTCAAACTCATTGTTACTAAGCCATTATACTAGCAAACACTGAGTGTACCTAGTGGCATCCTAAACGTGGCTATTGGACGTTTGTCTAGTCCCACTAGTGCAAAGATATTTGCAGCACGTCTGCCTGCATTGCACACTCCAACTCATTATAAGTAAGCCATTATACTATCAAACACTCAGTGTACCTAGTGGCATCCTAAACGTGGCTATTGGACTTTTGTCTAGTCACAGACATCACTGGCACAGCTCCGTCCTTTGTCCTATCGCCGATACTGCTGTATGCGCTCCCTACACAGTGCTTGACAGTTTAGGGATAGCACTTTCTATAAGTCCTTTTAAGGGCTCGTACCGGCAGGGTCAGAGCCATAGGTGACAGGTCCTGAAAACAGAGACAGCGTCTGTGTAGCTAAGGTCAGGGATTTCGTCGCTGCATTTCCCCATTAGGAGGGAATAGAAAGGCAGGCTTCCTTTCCTCTACCCAGAGCCCCACAACCCTGGCACTGTACCCTCCTGTCCTCTGCACACTCCAACTCATTATAACTAAGCCATTATACTAGCAAACACTGAGTGTACCTAGTGGCATCCTAAACGTGGCTATTGGACTTCTGTCTAGTCCCACTAGTGCAAAGATATTTTCAGCACGTCTGCCTGCATTGCACACTCAAACTCATTGTTACTAAGCCATTATACTAGCAAACACTGAGTGTACCTAGTGGCATCCTAAACGTGGCTATTGGACGTTTGTCTAGTCCCACTAGTGCAAAGATATTTGCAGCACGTCTGCCTGCATTGCACACTCCAACTCATTATAAGTAAGCCATTATACTAGCAAACACTCAGTGTACCTAGTGGCATCCTAAACGTGGCTATTGGACTTTTGTCTAGTCCCACTAATGCAAAGATATTTGCAGCACGTCTGCCTTGCATTGCACACTCAAACTCCTTATAACTAAGCCATTATACTAGCAAACACTCAGTGTACCTAGTGGCATCCTAAACGTGGCTATTAGACTTTTGTCTAGTCCCACTAGTGCAAAGATATTTGCAGCACGTCTGCCTGCATTGCACACTCAAACTCATTGTTACTAAGCCATTATACTAGCAAACACTGAGTGTACCTAGTGGCATCCTAAACGTGGCTATTGGACGTTTGTCTAGTCCCACTAGTGCAAAGATATTTGCAGCATGTCTGCCTGCATTGCACACTCCAACTCATTATAACTAAGCTATTATACTAGCAAACACTCAGTGTACCTAGTGGCATCCTAAACGTTGCTATTGGACTTTTGTCCAGTCCCATTAGTGCAAAGATATTTGCAGCACGTCTGCCTGCATTGCACACTCAAACTCCTTATAACTAAGCCATTATACTAGCAAACACTCAGTGTACCTAGTGGCATCCTAAACGTGGCTATTGGACTTTTGTCTAGTCCCACTAGTGCAAAGATAATTGCAGCACGTCTGCCTGCATTGCACACTCAAACTCCTTATAACTAAGCCATTATACTAGCAAACACTGAGTGTACCTAGTGGCATCCTAAACGTGGCTATTGGACTTTTGTCTAGTTCTACTAGTGCAAAGATATTTGCAGCACGTCTGCCTGCATTGCACACTCAAACTCATTGTTACTAAGCCATTATACTAGCAACCACTGAGTGTACCTAGTGGCATCCTAAACGTGGCTATTGGACTTTTGTCTAGTCCCACTAGTGCAAAGATATTTGCAGCACGTCTGCCTGCATTGCACACTCAAACTCATTGTTACTAATACATTATAATACCAAAAATTGAGTACACTTAGTGGCATACAAGAAGTGGCTGTTGTACTCCATTAGTGCCCCACTGGTGCAAATCTATGTGCAGCACCTCTGCATGACACCCTCCTGCTCTGTTTTTAATAAGCTATAATGATAGCAAAAAATACTGCCATTTAGTGGCATCATAGAACTGGCTGTTGTATTCCATTAGTGCCCACTGGTGCCAAGCTATTTCTAGCACTTCTGCATGACACCCTCCTGCTCTGTTTTTAATAAGCTATAATGATAGCAAAAAATACTGCCATTTAGTGGCATCATAGAACTGGCTGTTGTATTCCATTAGTGCCCCACTGGTGCCAAGCTATTTCTAGCACCTCTGCATGACACCCTCCTGCTCTGTTTTTAATAAGCTATAATGATAGCAAAAAATACTGCCATTTAGTGGCATCATAGAACTGGCTGTTGTATTCCATTAGTGCCCCACTGGTGCCAAGCTATTTCTAGCACTTCTGCATGACACCCTCCTGCTCTGTTTTTAATAAGCTATAATGATAGCAAAAAATACTGCCATTTAGTGGCATCATCGTACTGGCTGTTGTATTCCATTAGTGCCCCACTGGTGCCAAGATATTTCTAGCACTTCTGCATGACACCATCCTGCTCTGTTTTTAATAAGCTATAATGATAGCAAAAAATACTGCCATTTAGTGGCATCATAGAACTGGCTGTTGTATTCCATTAGTGCCCCACTGGTGCAAAGCTTTTTCTAGCACTTCTGCATGACACCCTCCTGCTCTGTTTTTAATAAGCTATAATGATAGCAAAAAATACTGCCATTTAGTGGCATCATAGAACTGGCTGTTGTATTCCATTAGTGCCCCACTGGTGCCAAGCTATTTCTAGCACTTCTGCATGACACCCTCCTGCTCTGTTTTTAATAAGCTATAATGATAGCAAAAAATACTGCCATTTAGTGGCATCATAGAACTGGCTGTTGTATTCCATTAGTGCCCCACTGGTGCCAAGCTATTTCAAGCACCTCTGCATGACACCCTCCTGCTCTGTTTTTAATAAGCTATAATGATAGCAAAAAATACTGCCATTTAGTGGCATCATAGAACTGGCTGTTGTATTCCATTAGTGCCCCACTGGTGCCAAGCTATTTCTAGCACTTCTGCATGACACCCTCATGCACATTTTGCTATGCTAATTTTATAGCAAACTCAGGGAATTCCTTGCTGCATTTGATCATTAGGAGGGATAGAAAGTGAGGCTTCTTTTACTGTCCTGGTACCCACAGAACACGGCCACTGTACCCATCTGTCCACTTTTGCCACGCTATTTAATTTGCACAAAGAGCTGACTCTTTTTCTGCCATCCTAAAATTGTCTGGAATACTAAGTTAGTGTGCCTTTGCTGCCAAGCAAGGTACAACACATGTGCATTCTACACTCCTTTCCATTTCTGGAATGCAATTATTAACTGCAGGTAGTCCAGGCAATCTGTGACGAAGGTGCAGGCGTGGATATAATGTAGCCTGCATCCAATGATGGTTCTCTCGATGTCTGACAGCTCAACAATACCTTCTGTTTCCACTTCCAAAACAAGTGATGACCTGCCAATCACACTCACTGTTGCGGGTTAAGGAGTGGAAGTTCAGTGTGAAAAACCATGTGTGACTGCTGTCCCCACAGTCACAGAGGATGAAGAGCACTTGATGCACTTGATGGGGCAGGCGGTGGTTGCACAGGCACGCTAGGCCACATTGTAGCACAGTGAAATTCACATTGCGACTTATGCTTCATTTTAAGTCGTGTACAGGGTGGGCTCCCCAGTATGCAGCAAAACCAGGCAACAGGAAAAGGACTCTAGGCAGTTGGGTTGATAAATGATTGTTTAACTTTACCAAAACAAACAATAAGAACCAAGCATACAATTTAAATAATTGAACAATCTATTCTGTTGCCTACTACCTGCTAATCCCTCTGTGTAGCAGTAATTGTGTGTTTGTGCGTGTGTGTGTGTGTGTGTGTGTGTGTGCGAACACGACTTACCAGTGGCGCATCACAAGAGTTTCCAAGTTATCTACCTAAACATAGACAAAACACATGACCCCCCCTGAATACCCTTGTTAGCTGAAGCCTCACAGATAATGCAGATGATAACAGTGTGAATGCAAACCACACAGCTCTGCAACACAGTCATGGAAATCTTGAAAAGCAACAGTCAATGCAAACATGTGTTGCTGTCCCTCTATGATTTAAACTGTACGTGACAATTTGACAGTGCAGAGGCAGCAAGTCTTATTGTCTATATAGTCGGCCTACCCAGAACAGATATGTGTTTTGCTAATAAAACAAAGTGTTGCGTGCCCGCATTATTGTCTGGGCACAGCCTACCGTACCCGGGTACTGTGATGTCCAGTTGCCAGAAATACAGACTTTACGCTCCTCTCATGGTAAACAGTATAGACAGCACCGTAAGAATGTTGGTCTGTGGCACAGGATGCTGCTCACTGACGTTACAGTGCTCATCATCAAAGTACAACACAACTCCCCTCACAATTGAACGAAGTGTTTCCGCGGTGGCTCCTTGCTGTAACACACACCTTTAGCTTTTCCTTCTGTTCATAGACAGCATCTCCAAGTCCACCCCCGAAGAGCAATTTTCTATTGCTATAGTGACCAAAGGCAGATCCAAAAAAAAGCAGCCCCTTGTGTGTAGTCTGCAACAATGCATGCAATGAACGGCAGATAAGCATATTGCGTTGACAGTTGCTAAAGCTGAGCAATACACCTTCACGCTGTCAATTCATATCCATGTGATACTTCATGGAGGAAGTACTCAAAAGTGTGAGTTTTTGCCTTCTACTGACAGATTGTTGACAAATCTTACAGATTCCATGACTTGGGTGATCCTTTGCGATGTCCAAAAATTCACAGGCTAGGAAAGGCTTACAGCCAATGCGACCTGCATAGCCAACACGACATCTGCTCAGAGTCAAAGTTGTGGTCCAGGATTCAGTTGTTGACGTGCTTCCAGTACTTTGTCTCTGGCCAGGAAGACGCAACGTAACCTCGTCGTCAGTAGCATCCTCCTCCACCTCCTCTGCTGACCTCATCGACTGGCTGACTTTGGTTTGACAGTAAGTGTGGTCTCCAACCTCATCAATAACCCTGTGTGTTTTCATTCCCCTCATCCTGAGTCCTCCGAGACAACCTCTTCCTGCCCTGACCGAATAGTAAAGTTGTCCTTCCAATCAGGTATCTGTGCTCCTCATCATGTTCCCCATTGTCTCCACCAGGAGGATTTACTTTTTGGAAATGAGGGTGTAGATTAGGCTCAGCACCTTCTTCATCGGGGCCTGGATCCCAGTCACAAAGCTTCTGGCCATCTGCGCAGATCATTTCCCCTGTCTCATGGAACTCGCTACCTCAACACATTAGTTTATCTGCTACACATGCAAGCTTCAAACTGAATCTGAAAACTCATCTGTTCAGAAATTACTATAACCTTCAATGACACCACCACCATACGTACTTGACGCTCAACCTAAACAACTCCTACTGTCTCCTCCCAAAAATCCTTTAGAATGTAATCCCGCAAGGGCAGGGCCCTCTTCCCTCTGTACCAGTCTGTCTATAGTTACTTGTATATGTATTCTGTATGTAACACCCTTCTCATGTACAGCACCATGGAATCAATGGTGTTCTATAAATCAATAATAATAAAAATAATAATAACTTCCTTGTCTGTACTCATTGCAGCTTTGGAGCAGACCTCTGATTCCCAGGCTATAGTGCGACTGAACAGCTATGCAAACTCAACCATCTCTGTCACCCCATACTCAGCAGGGCTGGTGGAAACTTGAGAGCTTTTAGGAAGCAAGTGCCATTGGATTGACACCACAGAGGAATGGAGTATTTGGGATCTTGAAATTGGGGTGGAGGAGAGGCCACTTTATGGAGCAATTCAGATCCATTGAAGCAGCTGCTGATTTGGCCTCATCTACATTTGTTAGCGATGGTCGTGTCCATGAAAAAAGGGATCATATCAGATTATCCATGGGAAGAAGTACACCTGTTCTTTTTGATGTTATTTGTTGTTACAAAACGGTGACGACTTAAACGCAAGCAGCCTGCTGCGGTTTCAGTTGCGCCCAGGCATCAGCTGCCATTCAGGCCTGTGCCTCGGGTTGTCCAGCTGGCTGCTTTCTCCTCCACGTCTAAGTGTGGAGAGGCAGCTAGTGCGCATGCGTGTGCCGATTTACCCCAGTCGCAGCCTAACTCCAGTGTTTCGCCTAGTGAGTATGCTCAGCCTGACTGTGCCATTCCTGAGGCTAAGTCTTCATTTCGGGCTACAGCGCATGCTCCCACACTTAGTGCGAAAAGCCTCTTTGCACAGGTACTTGCACTCCGTGCCGGGTCTAAGTCCTGTGTTGTGCATAGACACCATGCTAAAGCTGATAGTCTTTTTTCAGAGACTGTATTTCATGCAACTGACCATGGTCAGGCACTTACTGCATCATAAACTAGGTCCGGTAATGAACTCTTTGGCCCTGCCCCTGATGTGGGGGGCCCATTTAGACGACAGGGCATCAGGTGTCCTGACGATGTGGCCAGGCCACTCCCAAATGGCTTGCAGAGGCCCGCCCCTATGACTTGTCACCTCATTATTGATGGTCAGACGATGACTGGTGAGGTGTTTGGGTCATGACAGCCATGAGGTCATCATTGAAGTTGTGGTTCCAAATAGGACGCTAGTTATGCCACTCATGACGTATCACTCTGCTTTTGTCTCCATGAGGTGAATTGTGGTCCACCCTGGTTTGGGGCGGACCCAGGTTATAGAAGGGGCTGGAGACAACAAGGAGGTGCGCAGTCTTCTATTATGCTCCGAAAGAGCACACCTCCATGTGTTGAACCCATTGCGGCTTTAGGCCAGAGGTAGGCAGGGATAGGGCGTCGATGCAGGCCGCCACCACAGTTGGTAACGCAGAACGATTAAGACCAGCTCCTGTCCTACAAGTCCTGCTTGTGCAGCCCAGTGGCATTAACAGGCCTGCTGCTGCTGATGCGCCTGCTGTTCACAGGTGTGGCCCCAATGCACACGGTCAGCGTACTGAATGGCCCCTGTGATGTTAACAGGGAGTTCCTGGGCTGGGTGGGCGTGTGGACCCTGTGACGCTAACAGGGCTCCCAGTCTCAAGATCCGAGTGGCGTCTAACTTGGTTCAGGCTACTATTAGTTTCATAGCCACACAGCTCTGTATCCTCCACCGAACCTTCCAGTTGCCAACCTCTCCTTTTCCATCTGGGAGCACGGTGGACACTGACTGCTGATGGGGATATATACCTTTCTCTTTCTTTTCATATTAATTTTCGTTATATAGCGGTAACATAGTATATACCACCTTATCCAAATCTGCCAGTCCCACCGTAACAGATGGTGTTTCTTCATCAAATGTTACTTTTGCTTAACCACCAAACCCACGGACCAAAACTTTTTTCCCCTTTCCAACACACCTGTTCCCCTTTTCACCAGCATCTGTCCTTTTTCATCTCATTTTGTATATGACCAAAAGTGCAACTCTGCAGGGACACCGTACTCAATGCCATCTCAGCACAACAGCCAGCCCTCGGTCCCTCAGATGTGGACAAGTAAAAGACCATTTCCTCCTATCCAGGACAAACCGTTGAGATTCACTCTGTGCAGCACTGGTGTTTAGTGGAAAAGCAGATCGAAGATTGCGTACCACCTTCTGAAGATACTCCTGTACACGTGCGTCCCTTTCTATGGCAGGAATTATTTCGCCAAATTTTGTCTTGTACCAGGGATCTAACAGTGTGGCAACCCAGTAGTTAGCATTACTTTGAATTCGTACAATCCGAGGGTCATGTTGTAGGTAGTGCAGCAAGAAGACGCTCATGTGTCTTGTGCATCCAAGAGGACCAAGTCCTTGGTGTGTTGGTGGCAGAGAGGTGAGAATCGTGCCTCCTTCCTCTGGCCTCTCACCCCAACCTCGCACAACCGAAATGTGAGCAAGCTCTCACTCATCTGCTGAGTCTTCCATGCCCATTGCAAGTTCGTCCTCCATTTCTTCATGGCTCCTGCACCTTCCTCAACAATTTTAGCTGATACTATGCACCCTTGTTAATCCCTATCCCCCACCATAACTGCTGCCTAGGTGCCACTTACCGTATGGACCTTGTAGATCTTATTATCCCTTCTGCATATGACTCCTCCTGTACTTCCTCACCTTCCTCTTGGACCAATACCTGACTCCGAATAATGCTTCCAGTGTGCTCCATCATGTAGATGACCAGAATTGTCACGCTGAGAATGGCATTGCCAGTGCTAAACATCTTGGTCGACATTTGTAAACTGTGTAAAAGGGTGCATAAGTCCTTGATCTGACACCACTCCAGCAGCGTGATCTGCACCACCTCTGGATCAAGTTAGCCCAGGGTATATGTCATACCGTATTTCAGCAGGGCTCTGCGGTGCTGCCACACACGCTGCAACATGTGCAGATTCCAATTCCTGCGTGTCGGAACATCGCATTTCTGGCGTTTAACCGCCAGACCCTAAGACTTCCGGAGCGATGAAAGTTGTTGAGCTGCTGGGTGCGAAGGATGAAAGTGACCACATAGCAGCATGCCCGCTGCACAAGGCCATGTAGGCCGGGATGGTATTTTAAAAATTGCTGGAGATTCAACACGTGAGCCATACAAGGCCCGTGTGTCACATTGCCCTGACGAAGGGCCGCAGACAGGTTTGCATCATTGCCGCACACGGCTGTTAAGTCACCAACGTAGTCCACTCAATCAATTTGTACTCTGGTCCCAATGGGAAGACACCACACCCTTTTTTAGGCCCCTCCTGTCTGCAGACCACTACCAGACAAAGCTATGAACCTCTTGTTACTGTTACCCCCAGTTCAGTTTTATGAGTTTGTGTGCTTGTTACCTGACTATGTTTCCTGCTTGCTGTTTATGTACCTCGTTGGCCGATCCGCATTTCACCTCTGCTTTTTTTCTGATTAAGTCCTGGCCATCCTATTCTGTTCCTCTTCCTCAATTAATGTTTTTGACCCTGCATGACTACTATTCTCTGGAACTGCAGCCTTCCACAGGTATTGATCAACTTGGGCCCTGTGTAATTCCAAATCACTGTATAGGGGTTAAAGGGTTTCAGGGTTCTGGGTGTCCAGCTTGGTGAGTGGCTTGCCTCTAGCCTATCCTTTACAGCCCATCTGAGTGTGTCGATCCAGGCAGGCGTTAAACCGTGCCCTCTGCAGAAGGCCATGTAGGCCGGGATAGTGTTTTAAAAATTGCTGGACAACCAGGTTCAACACGTGAGCCATACAAGGCACGTGTGTCACATTGCCCTGAAGAAGGGTCGCAGACTGGTTTGCATCATTGTCGCACCCGACCTTCCCTGACTGCTGGTTGAGTGGAGACAACCATTGATGAAACTCGTTCTCACTCTCCAGAGCTAACCGTCCACAATTCCTCAGCGGTGTCTCACATTTCCCCTACATTTCAAAGTAAACATTTGACCGCCTGATGGCCTTGAGCTCTGCTGCCAGCATAGTAAGGAGGTGTGTGGGATTCCTTGGGCGCAGTTACAAGGAAGGGTGGCCTGACCACACAGGGTTTGGGCCGAGGTGGAGGACCCACACGAGGTTGAGGAGACAGAAGCAGTGGAGGAACTTGTACATACAGAGGAAGGATTGACACACAAGTCGTGGGGACGGCAAGACTTGTACAGCAAACCCTTCTCCATCTCTCACCATAGTTACCCAGTGCCCAGTCAGCAACATGTAACTCCCCTGTCCATGCTTACTGGTCCAAGTATCTGTGTTGAAATGCACCCTGTCACACACAGAGTTTCTCAAGGAATCGGTGAGGTTGTGTGCGACCTACTGTGGTAGCGCGGGCACGCCTTTCTTGGAGAAGGAGTGACGACTGGCCATCGGCTCTTGGGGCGCTGCAATGGGCATAAGGTCTCGAAAATCCTCGGTCTCAAAAGGGTGTAAAGGCAGCCTTTCTGTTGCCAACAAGTTGCAGATGATGAAACTCAACCTCTTAGGCATGTCATACCCTTCGAAAATCATGTAAAACATAGCGAGGGGACTCCAACCACAGTCTCCCTCATTGCCACTAATTGTGCCACACACACCCCACTTGGCTGGCATCAGTTGACCCCCCTTTTGAAAAAGGAAAAGATGCTTTGCATGAAGCACTCTCAAAAATACGCGTGCCTTTCCCGTCCCCTGGCTGACCCAGGGGAAGAAAAGTCCTCTGAGAGCCATGACTTGTTCATCTTGGTTCTTTTAGAAACACAGCGAGGGGACTCAAACCACAGTCTCCCTCATTGCCACTAATTGTGCCACACACACCCCACTTGACTGGCATCAGTTGACCCCCCTTTTGAAAAAGGAAAAGATGCTTTGCATGAAGCACTCTCAAAAATACGCGTGCCTTTCCCGTCCCCTGGCTGACCCAGGGGAAGAAAAGTCCTCTGAGAGCCATGACTTGTTCATCTTGGTTCTTTTAGAAACACAGCGAGGGGACTCCAACCACAGTCTCCCTCGTTGCCACTAATTGTGCCACACACACCCCACTTGACTGGCATCAGTTGACCCCCCTTTTGAAAAAGGAAAAGATGCTTTGCATGAAGCACTATCAAAAATACGCGTGCCTTTCCCGTCCCCTGGCTGACCCAGGGGAAGAAAAGTCCTCTGAGAGCCATGTCCACATTGTCAGTGGACAGACACGTGTGCTTATCTGCCAGCAGACCCCCAGCAGCACTGAAGACAGGTTCCGAGAGAACACTGGCTGCAGGACACAACAAGATCCCCAAGGCGTTCGTGGCGAGCTCAGGCAATTTATCCAGATTGGAAGCCTAAAATGAGCAGGGCTCAAGTTGCTCAGTAATGGCATCGACGTTCCCTTGCATATACTCATATCTGTGTCTCCTCCTCTTTTTCCTTGTTCAGCTCCTTTGTTTTCGCATGAGTATGTCCTTGTCACTTTCCCATTTGTTTGTGTTGTGTTGTGAGTTGTTTGTCACCTTTTGGACACCTTTGAGGGTGTTTTGTAGGTGTTTTTATGTGTTTGTGATTGCCTGCCATTGTTTCCTATGCGGTTCGAGTTCGGTTCGTCGAACGTTCGACGAACCGAACTCGAACGGGACCTCCGTTCGGTGAACCGACCTCGAGCCGAACCGGGATCGGTTCGCTCATCTCTAGTCATTATCCTGGTGTCTGCTCCTAATTTGGAGAAATGGGGATGGGGACTCCTAGTTGGCTGCTTTTGTTATATGTTGCCTGTAGCAGTGTGGCTCCCAGACTGGCAGGCATGCAGCTGCCTTTCATCCATCTACCTCTTTTATTATCCTTAAATGTGCCTAGCAATAACAGTCTATGAAGCTAATATTGCAGTGTGGCTGAGCACAAAAGCAGTTTGAGCTAGTGCATAGGGTATGAAGGTTCCCAGCCCATCACTATACCCGTCACTCATCCACCTCAATATTTCTTATGTTAATAGTCTAGGAAACATAATGGGTGTGTCACAACAGTGTGGCTGCACTGTAAAATGGTATGAGCTGTTTTGGCATCTTTTAGGACCCCCTAAACATGTTATCTATGCCTTTGTTTTTGCCTCCCATTGAATTCAATGGAATTTGGATATGGTCATCAAGCCATTCGGCGAACACAGGTAAAGTCGGCGAACACAAATCAAATCGTACCCTGGCGTAGTTTGCTCATCTCTCGTTGCTATTCTTCCATTACTATTATTTACCTATCATCTTATTTCTGACTTAAAGAGGTATTCCCATCTCCCAGATCCTATCCCAATATCTAGTAGGTGTAATCTTAGTAAATACCTCCAATTAGAAATGTTGTATATTTCTGATACAGCTGTCTCTTACCTCAGGTATCCATCGTTATGACAATGAGCGACTAATGAACTAACTAACTGTCACTACATGAGTGGACGCAACCATGGATACCTAAGCTGCAATGCCCTGCACAAGAGGTAAGAGACATGACTATATGAGGAGAACTATACTACATTTCAACTTGGAGGTATTTGATAATGTTACTTTTATTTCACCTACTGCATATTGGGATAGGATCTTGGAGATGGGAATATCCTTTTAGTTCATTCAGTGCTAACTCCCTGCATGTTCTACTTGTAATCAGTAAGCAATAAGAAAAGAGACCACTCAGTTTTAAATTCCTACAGTAAACTGAAAACCTGTCTTGAGTAGATAATTTTGGTTGTTTAAACTCCATTCTCTCTAATAGCTATAACTCTAATAGCTTTAACTCATCCTATAGTGTAAATTCCACATATTGTCTTCACTAGACTTCAAATGAGGTATATGTCACTATGAACATGTCATTTTGTATCTCACACAGATGCAGAGGAATCTGGAGGACCTCTATTACAATAAGCTATACATAACTCATGTCTACCCATAGTTAAAGATGTTGCCCAGTTCCATAACTGATTGTATTTTTCATACATTTTTCTTTTTTGTGCCTCTCAAAACATCTATTATCTTATTTCAACAATATTACCTTTTATCATGCTCTGGCAGCACATCCTCATTGTTGGATACAGCTCTGATAGGGTTAATCAACAAACTTCTTTTCTTCCGACTTCCTATGTTCTATTACTACATTACGCATATCCTGTAAGCCAGCACCTATCACTCTCACCAACAAAAAAGTCCACCCAAACTGATCCCTCCTCTCCTACCTCTATTTTCAACCTCCTGACACAGTGCAAGCACTGCCATGCATGCCCACTTATATTATTGTCAGTTGCCAGCATATTCTCTGCTCCCCATGCCTAGGATTATGGGCATGGGGAGCACTGAACATTAATTTCCGTAAACAGAGGGCACACATGATCGCTCAGCAGCTGCAGTATGGGTGTGGCTGGGTGATCATGTGTGCCTGCTGTTTAAGGAAATGAAAATTCACTGCTGACCATGCCTATGATCATGCCCACCTCTAGGTGCCAACTTCAGTGTAGAGAGGTGGGTGGGATTATAGACTTAGAGAGCAGTAAATATCAATTTTTCCTTTAACTACAGGCACATGTGTTCTCACTAGCGCCGGCTTCTGAATCCTGTGACCCCATGCAGCCGCAATTTGCAGTGCAGAGACCCAATGGGTCTCTGTGCTGCAATGAATTTCAGGTGGATGTTTGTCCTCAAACACACATCCAGCTGAAACAGGCGCTGAGGTCAGCGGTACCCTGTCCTTTGCTCTCTATTCTTATGCTGTGCTCTTCAGCGAACATCGACCACAGTATAGTTAATCAGGGTGAGTGGCCGTACAATAGGGTGATGTCATGTCAACTTCTAGAGCTCTGGAATTGACGAGACATTACTGAATACTGGACACCACTGCAGCCAGGGTCACATGATCAGCACTGAGCTACATAGATAAGTGCCACTCAGTGCAAAAATGGATAACAAAAGGTATTTGATTATAGAATTAATTTATTGATCATAGTTGATGTGCAAAATATATAAAGTAGTGGACAACCTCTTTAATGATGTTAATGTTATGCTATATGTTACTATTCATTTTTAGGATAAAAACATAATTAAATTCATAATGAACATAAACCTTAACAGATCCTAATATATATAATGACCAGTTGAATACGTGTGAGTAAACATGAATCCAGTTGAAAGATGATTTTGATACCAGAACTGAATCTTAGGCTTCTGCCACACTCACGTGAAATTCACGCACGTGCCGAGAGACACGTATTTTCCCTGCGTGTTGCGTGCAGGTAAGTACGTGTCTCTGGTACGTGCGGGACACGTGTGTTCTACGTGTGCTATCCGCGATAGCACACGTAGAACCGGTAATTATTATACTCACCTGGTCCTTCCTGATGTCCGCGCTGCTGTCCGTGGTGCTGATCCTCGGTCTCCAGCCCTCCCGTCTCCCCGCTGCTGCTGCTGCCAGGCAGTGAAGTGAATATTCAATGAGAATAATGAGCGGCGGTCGGCAGCAAGAGGCAGCAGCGGCAGAGACAGGAGGGCTGGAGAAGGTGAGTTAATGTTTTTTTATTTTTCACTGACATGTGTGGTTTCTCCGGTGCGTGTCACACGGGACCGCATCCACACTACACCCGTGTGGTGCGGGTGCGGGCCGTGTGACACCCGTGCTGCGGGAGAAAACACTGACATGTCAGCGCTTTCAAAAAAGCACACACGTACAAACGCACACGGACACACGTTCCGTGTGGTTTTACGTGTGTGTGCCTGCTACAATAGGGTAGCATTGGTTAAAGTGTCTCCGTGCCGCCGGTACGTGTAAAAAATGACAAACACGTGCCGGCAGCACGGATGTGTGGCGCTAGCCTTAAGGAGTATTTAAAGTTTTTTTTTCTCCCCTAATAAGCAGCAGGCCTGCAAATTGGTTTGGTTCCAGCTTCTGAGATCTCCACATATTGGTTAATATATTATCTCATAGAATTTCTATTGAGTCCACACACCACTCTGTGAGCAATGAAAAAAGGGTAGTTACTCTTTAAATAAAAATGATTATAATTTGTATTTTTAGTAATATATAAATGTGTAATCAGAATCTCTGCACTTAAGAAAGGTCAATGTACACCTAGTTTTCTTTGTTAATTGCCTTATGTTTTTTTCCATTTAATTATAAACATTTTCATTTGACTATGCACCATAATTAATAATCCACAAGAGTGCAAGCAATTGTAATTAAATAAACAAATAGGTATGATTGTAGAACTGAACTAATCAGCATTTTTTTCAACAGAAACAGCTGCCATACTGAAAATAACAGATATTCTATATATATGTTCCTGATCATTAGTTTTTCATGCAGGAAACATACTGTTTTTAATACTGTTTTCACAAACTACCAAATAGCATTACTTTAATCGTTTTAACAAGGGCTAATTTTTTTTTAAATCCATCGGCTTCCCAAAATATATGTATTCTCATTTTTTAGTATGCATTTTATTGTTATTTTATAACTTAAAAGAGATGTGTGAGAAATAGAGAGCTATAACGTTTTTTGTTTGTCTATTGATATAGTCTAATGTGCAGAGATGAGCAGATCAATTTGCAATCAAGTTTGAGTTTAACTTCCTGAAATTTAAGTTTTAAATTGAATTTAAACATTCTTATGCGGGCGTCACACGGTACGATATATTGGGCGATATGTCGCCGGGGTCACGTCGTTAGTGACGCACATTGGCATCGTCAGACATATCGTACCGTGTGATACCTCGGAACGACTGTGAACGAGCAAAATTACTTACCTTATCGTTGCTCGTTGACACGTCATTCATTTTCAAAAAGTCGTTCCTCCTTCTGTACTCCGGTTATTCGTCGTTCCCGAGGCAGCACACATTGCTTCGTGTTACACCACGGGAACGACGAACACAGCTTACCTGCGTCCCGCCGGCAATGCTGAAGGAAGGAGGTGGGCGGAATGTTTACGTCCCGCTCATCTCCGCCCCTCCGCTTCTATTGGCTGGCGGATGTGTGACGTCGCTGTGACGCCGAACGTCCCTCCCCCTTCAGGAAGAGGATGTTCGCCGCCCACAGCGAGGTCGTCTGGCAGATCAGTACGTGTGACGGGGTAAACGACTTTGTGCGCCACGGGCAAGAAATTGCCCGTAACGCACAAACAACGGGGGTGGGTGCGATCGCTCATGCGATCGCACGATTTATTGTCCCGTGTGACGCCCGCATTAGGCTATGTGCCCATGGGAGCTTGCTCCTATGGATATATCCGCAGGTACATCTGCATGTTTACCGCAGCAGCTCCCCGGAATCCGCAGCTATACATAGCTGCGGGATTCCAGCAAAATATCTGCGGTAA
This sequence comes from Anomaloglossus baeobatrachus, assembly GCF_048569485.1. Classification (NCBI taxonomy): domain Eukaryota; kingdom Metazoa; phylum Chordata; class Amphibia; order Anura; family Aromobatidae; genus Anomaloglossus; species Anomaloglossus baeobatrachus. The sequence continues at coordinate 152,723,898 of NC_134354.1, forward strand.
TCCTGCGGAGATTTGTGCGACTTACCTGCGGAAGTCCCGGCCTCTATCTCCATAGTGGAGCGCCGGCATTTCTGCAGGTAAATCCGCAGGAATAATTGACATGCAGTTATGTGCGGCTGCTGGACATCCGCAGCATATTCCGCAGTCACACATTCCGCAGCATGGACACAGACACTCCCCATGTCCCATAGGATAACATGGGGAGTGTCTGTACATGCTGAAACCTGTGGATTTATCTAGAAAACCCAGATAAATTTGCAGGTTTTCCGCGGCAAAATCTGCAGGAGCAAGCTCCTGTGGGCACATAGCCTTAAAGGGAACCTGTCAGGTGTAATATGCATCCAGAACCACGAGCAGTTCTGGGTGTATATTGCTAATCCCTGCCTAACTGTCCCTGTATACACTAGCATAGATAAAGAGATCTTTAGAAAAAGTATTTCTAAAGATCTTTTATTGTATGCTAATGAGCACAGGGACTAGTCCCAAGGGCATTACTTCCCTTGCTAGTCAGCCACATTAGCATATTAGTACGTCCCTGTGGGCCCCTGTGGGTGTACTAACATGCAAATGAATGTGCAGCGTCAGAGGATGATCTTACTCACTACTCCACTGCATCGCTGGCCGACACTGGATTTTGGCCCGGACTTTTGGTCATGCGCACTACTTCAGTTTGAAGTCGGAACGCGTACACATGGCTTCATAGTGTGCATGGCCGAAACTCTGGGGTCATGCGCACTAAACTGAAATCCAGCGTCGGGCGGCGATGCAGTGGAGAGGTGAGTGAGATCATCATCTGACGCTGCACATTCATTAGCATGTTCGCATGCCCCTAGCATACAATAAAAGATTTTTAGAAATACTTTTTCCAAAGATCCCATTATTTATCCTACCAGATGCTGGGACGGTTAGGCAGGGATTAGCAATATGCACCCAGAACTGCTTGTGGTTCTGGGTGCATATTGGACCTGACAGGTTCCCTTTAAAAATAAAAATCTTGACAGTCACCATTTCCATTTCCCACACTACGGAAATATCCAAGAGCAGGCAAACACTTTGCATTGCAATGCTGGCTTTCCCATAATGCCCTGCAGCTATTGTGACGACATGGAGTCTCAGTGCCTAGCATGGGTTAACTTTCTTAAAATTCAGCCAGACATGAAGACAATTTGTTTATAGATGGGGGATAATCCCTCATTGTTCTACAAGACTCTTGGGAGATAAGTATTGAAGTTTTTGTTGACTCATGTAATTGTTTTGGCCACTGAAGGCCAGACACCTATTGTATTACGATGTGTTTGCTGGATGCGATTTAACTTAGCTGTCTCTTCCTCATCTCTGCCATTGACCATTATTACTGGGATATTCTGTACATGGCTTGAAATCTATCCAATAAGAGCTCAGTCTTATCCACCAATCGTGAAGACCCCAATGGTCTGAATGAAGAGCTCAGGGGTATAAGAAGGAGGACTGTCCATTGTACAGAGAGACTCTTGCTACATGCTACCAATCTAGGATCTGCGGATCCGATTGGCAAGCCATAGCTGAACCTGGATTATAACACTACATGGACTTCAGCATTAAATGCAAGGATTCGGCTGATATACCAGAGACTACTTAAGGAAGAAACCCAGGTTGGGACAATTTGGTCACCTGGCTACAGACTTTGCAGACCTCAGCCAGCTTCCTAAATCTGGCCTTATTCTATTCTCGGAAGGTGCCCGCCGAAAGCGGGGTGCTGCTGGATTGGAGTAAGTAGCCCTGGAAGCTCTGAGGTATGGATATTCTAATCCCTGGTGAGCCAGCGGAAGGGTGAGACTCTGTTGCCTGTTACATTTGTGTGTTTTGCTGGTTATGTGCTATGTGCCGTTAAATGTTTGGGGATCCAATAAAGTCTTAATATTGTGATTCCCTCACCCTGTGTTGTCTGAGTAGTGTTCCGCCGACGGTTAAGGAGGTCTGGCGTTCATTTGGGATGAGCCCTGGGCCATGCTGTCTTTCTAAAGGCGGCCGGGCCTGCGGACGAGAGCACCCACTGACCCCCGTGTCTCCACAATTGGTGGCAGCAGTGGGATACTACTCAGCCTGGTTTATCCAGGGGAGCTACAAAGGACTGGTGTTCGTGGACACCGTCCAGGGCTCAACAACCAAGGGGGCACATAAACATACTTAGCAGGCCATAGGGGAGGCATTCAGGTTTCGGACGCTGCCATGTCCAACCCCACCAGCTCAACCATGGGGCAAGGACAAGAGAGGAGTTATGACCGCAGCAGTAAATGGATGCTACAGGATCTGTGCCAGATGCGAAAGATTGACTACAGGAACACTGACACTCGGTCGGACTTGATCCGGAAATTAGTCCGTTGGGATGCCCAGAATGATGCAGAGGACGATAAGGATCCCGCCGATATTGACCCAGAGGATTTAAGCTATGTTCCACATCATGGATCTAGTGACAATCGGGAATCAGTTGAGATGAGCCCTGGGCCATTCTGTCTTTCTAAAGGCGGCCGGGCCAGCGGACGAGAGCACCCACTGACCCACGGGTCTCCACAGCTATGATATCTTATTGATTATCATACCATAAACAGTGGTGGTCAGTACCTGGGCAATCACAGATCAGCAGTTCCCACTGGAGCACAGTTTGTATGATAGATTCTTTTTCCATTTACAGAGACAATGGGTAAGTCTCTCCTGTAGACTATAAACTCTTATGGCCAGCATTGTCCTCTTGCCTGTAATGTGTTAGTTCTTATGATCATGGGGGTTCTCCCTCCATCTCTCGCTCATAAAGTGTAAGCTCTTATGGTCAGCATGGTTCTCTCTGTCACTTAAAGTATATGGTCTTATGTTCAACCAAATGCTCTCTCTTGTTTATACATTATGAAAACTTTTGGTCAGCAGGATCTTTTATCGTTTCTTTTTGTAAAGTGCAAGCTCTTATAAGTAACGTTCTCTCTATTTTATCCCATGTGTATTTGACCAGCAATCGCAAGTTTCCATTATTGAAATTTGCTTGAATTTGACACCCACCAAAAAACGCCTCACAGACAACTTCACTCAGTTCCACAAAATGGTCCTAACAATCCTCCATTGAATAAAACAGCCTAACTTTTTGATCTATAGGTAATAATAGGTAATAATGTCCCCTTTTTTCCCTCAAAAAATGAATAAATCTTACATTTTCCCTACCTCAATATTATGGTGATCCACGTAGTAGAGGTGTTTTCTGTACTTTGAAGTAATCAGTTTAAAACAAACATCCTGTGTAAATGCGGACGATCCAGTGCTTAATAGTTATTGCGCTTGCATCCTATTCGAACAAATGCTCAATGCCTGAGCCTAAGCAAATGTCCCACCAAGGATTCATTGACTATAAAATACGAGAGACACCTACACATCTACAATTACAGTAGTTTGCAGTACTGATCTGAAGAATGTGGAACTTTTATTCCTGACAGAGTACTTTTATCCCTGTTAAAAAATGCAGCGACAGGTCGGATGTCTGACCTCAGCTCCATTCATCCTCTTTGGGCTGACAGATAAAAACAAGTGCAGGGTTCAGCAACAACTGTGGGAATGAATGGATCAGTGCTCGAGTCGGACATGAGCTCCACTTTAATGGGAGATAAAAGTTGCACATTTTGCTCATCAGTGGATTGAACACTGATGAGTAAGGCGGGCTTTACACGTTGCGACATCAGTAACGATATATCATCGGGGTCACGTCGTTAGTGACGCACATCCGGCACCGTTACCGACATCGCAGCGTGTATACCCTAGGATCGACGATCACCGATCACAAAATCGTCAAAAATCGTTGATCGGTGACACATCGCTCCTTTTCATAATATCGCTGCTGCTGCCGGTACGATGTTGTTTGTCGTTCCTGCAGCACCACACATCGCTGTGTGTGACACCGCAGGAACGACAAACATCTCCTTACCTGCCTCCATCGACAATGCAGAAGGAAGAAGGTGGGCGGGATGTTATGTCCCGCTCATCTCCGCCCCTCCGCTTCTATTGGCCGGCAGCTTAGTGACATCGCGGTGACGTCGCTGTGACGCCAAGCGCACCTCCCACTTGAAGGAGGGATTGTTTGGCGGTCGCAGCGACGTCGCCGACCAGGTATGTGCATGTGAAGCTGCCGTAGCGATAATGTTCGCTACGGCAGCAATCACCACTTATCGCATGTGCGACGGGGGTTGGTGCTATCGCGCTGGACATCGCTAGCAATTGCTAGCGATGTCGCAGCGTGTAAAGCCCGCCTAAGTTATCACTTATCTTTAGGCCTCGTTCACACGTTCAGTATTTGGACAGTATATTACATCAGCATTTGTAAGTCAAAACTAGGAATGGGTGAAAAATGCATGTGTTTCTATTAAACTTTTCATCTGATTTTACAACTCCAGGTTTTGGCTTAGAAATACTGATGTAAAATCCTTACCAAATATTCAACATGAGCAAATTACCTTAGAAGAGGTGATTACACGTTTTTACCAGAGAACCTCTGTAAGTGCATATTTGCCACAGTGTAATTGTCACTGGCTAGGGAGGGGTTAAACATTCAAATATTTAATCTCTACTGGAAATAATCATTTCCTTATTGATAGAGAGAAAAAGTGACCTTCATACACAACACAATACACTATACCAAGACCAATAAATCCATATACAAGGGAGAAATACAGTCACACCATGACAAGACCACATATTACCACCCCATAATGATGAAATACAACTACATGAAGGAGAGAAATACCACTACACCATGACAAGATCACATAATGACCAAATAGCACCACATGAAATAGAGAAATACCACCACACCATGACCAGACCACATAATACCACTACATAATGACCGAATAATACTACAATAATGATCATGAATAAAAATCACAATACTAAAAACACTTATATTACCATCAGTGCCATTATACACAGGAGCTCTGTATATAGTGTCAGTGTACAGGTAATATAGTGTAGACCAGTGAATTTATAGATAGATGTGTATATAGTGTACAGGTAATACAGTGATGACTGGTGACATTATACACAGGAGCTCTGTATATAGATTATAATATACAGGTAATACAGTCATCACCAGTTATAATATACACAGGAGCTCTGTACATAGTGTATAAAGGGAACTTTACATGCTGTGATATGGGTACTGATATCGCTAGCGAGCATACCCGCCCCCGTCGGTTGTGCGTTATGGGAAAATTGCTGCCCGTGACGCACAACATCGCTTACACCCGTCACACGGACTTACCTTCCCTGCGACGTCGCTCTGGCTGGCGATCCGCCTCCTTTCTAAGGGGGCGGTTCGTGCGGCGTCACAGCAACGTCACACGGCAGCCATCCAATAGCAGAGGAGGGGCGGAGATGAGCCGCCGGAACATGCCGCCCACCTCCTTCCTTCCTCATTGCCAGTGGACGCAGGTAAGGAGAAGTTTGTAGTTCCTGCGGTGTCACACATAGCGATGTGTGACACCGCAGGAATGACAAACAACATCGTACCTGCAGCAGCAACGATATTTGAAAAAGGAGCGACGTGTCAACGAGCAACGATTTTTCACGTTTTTGTGCGCGTTGATCGTCGCTTCTTGGTGTCACACAATGCGATGTCACTAACGGCGCCGGATGTGTGTCACTAACGACGTGACCCCGACGATATATCGTTAGCGATGTCGCAGCGTGTAATGCACGCTTAGGTGTATAATGTACAGGTAATACAGTGATCACCTGTGACATTATACACAGAAGCTCTGCATGTAGTGTGTGTGTAATGTAATACACTGACTTACCAGTGCTGTTTCTAGCTGAAGTCTTCAATATTCGCTTTTCCTCTTCATCCGGCACTTAATACTGTCACTTCTTCCTGCCATGACTCGACTCTAAGGGGCCCTTTGCACACTACGACATCGCAAGCCGATGCTGCGATGCCGAGCGCGATAGTCCCCGCCCCCGTCGCAGCTGCGATATCATGGTGATAGCTGCCGTAGCGAACATTATCACTACGGCAGCTTCACATGCACTCACCTGCCCTGCGACGTCGCTCTGGCTGGCAAACCGCCTCCTTCCTAAGGGGGCGGGTCGTGCGGCGTCATAGCGACGTCACACGACAGGCGGCCAATAGAAGCGGAGGGGCGGAGATGAGAGGGACGTAAACATCCCGTCCACCTCCTTCTTTCCACATAGCCGGCCGGGACGCAGGTAGGAGATGTTCCTCGCTGCTGCGGCTTCACACACAGCGATATGTGCTGCCACAGGAACGAGGAACAACATCGTAACATCGGTCTTTCCCAAATCATGGGAATGTCCGACGTTACTCCGATGATACGATTACGACGCTTTTGTGCTCGTTAATTGTATCAAAAATGCTTTACACACTACGATGTCGACAGCGACGCCGGATATGCATCACTTTCGATTTGACCCCACCGACATCGCACCTGCGATGTCGTAATGTGCAAAGTGCCCCTTAAGAAAATAACATAACACACAGTCACCTATAGCTGATCACTCCCAGAGCACATTCTCCACTTTTTCCCCAATTTCTACACTACATAAGATTTTTGTTCCCCCTATTGAAGACAGGATCCTCAAAATTAAATTATATTACATCAGTAATAATGTCCACTAATTTGACTCTACAGAAATTATGTTCTCACTTGCCACCATAAACCAATAATGAAGAGAAAAAGAAGCCAGCACGATCTGAAAATGGCATGCATCATATAAAAAGTGCAAATCCACAGATTTATTCCAACTGTACTATAATAAATAAATGAGATTTTTAGCAAATAATTGATCAATTATTTGAGCCACCCCTGCCAACGTCATAGCAAATTTCAATAGGGGGGTCCTACTTTATATTATGTATTTCATGTGCCATGCGGCCTCCTAGATAAAATAAAAAGCAGAACCATAATGGAGCACACATACCTGTAACCTGTATATAGCCGCTTCCATTTTGCAGAAGAGGCAATTGTGGATAGAAGCCAGCACAGGTCCCAGCATGTGGCCTCTATCCACAATTGCCTCTTTTGCAACATAGAAGCGGTTATATACAGGTTACAGGTATGTGTGCTCCATTATGGTTCTGCTTTTAACTTTATTTAGGAGGCCACATGGCACATGAAATACATAATATAGAGTAGGACCCCCCCCCCCTATTGAGATTTGCCGTAATGTTGGCAGGGGTGGCACAAAGAATTAATTATTTGCTAAAAATCTCAATTTATATTATAGTACAGTTGGAATAAATCTGTGAATTTGCACTTTTTATATGATGAATGCCATTTTAAGATCATGCTGGCTCCCCTCTCTCCATAAACCAATAATATATGTTCCTCATTCTGGCCCCATATAGTAATTATGTCCCCCATCCCGACCCCACTTATTTAATAATATCCCTCATCTTGGCCCCCTTTATTTAATAAAGTCTCCCATCCTGGCCCCCTTTATTTAATAATGAATGACAAAGGAATTCAGCTCACCCACTCCAAGTCTCCAGGCCCTCTCTCTGCAGCACGGACAATTGGCCGGGCAGCTGCAAGCATGTGAGATGAAGTCCAGCGCAGGAAAGAAGGCACTCTTCAATATAAATTTCCATATGGTTTATTCTATGTGCACAAATGTAGAGGTAGGTACAGACAGCCCCTGGGCAGGGGAAGAATGACTAGCGACGCGTTTCGACCGTATTACACGGTCTTAGTCATGTAACTGACTAATCTAAGTGCAGAGTTTAAAAAGACATTCATTCACATTATAATGAACACACATGTGGAGTGACCGATGATGCAGCTCCTGTTAACTCTTTCTTGCCTTCATTAAACTTCACAATCTAATTCATTCAAGGCTTGAGTTGATAGAGATCTATAAGAGCTAGAAACACTGTGTTAGAAAAGCAATATCTACAAACTGTACTTGTAACAAATATATATGGTTATAAATATATTGCACAGATTTGTATTTGATATGTTTTTTATATATAGAGGGAAAAAGAAAAAAAAAAAATCCCACTATCAATGTGTACATTTTTGTGGACACCAAAATGCCTACTTAGATATTTCTTATATGTCACATCCCTAATTAAATAGATGCTAGTGAGACTTCATGTTAGCTGTAAGCTTTGGAAAAAGAAAAAAAAAAAAAAGTAAATAAATCCCACTATTAATGTGTACATTTTTGTGGACACCAAAATGCCTACTTAGATATTTCTTGTATGTCACATCTCTAATTAAATAGATGCTAGTGAGAATTCATGTTAGCTGTAAGCTTTGGAAAAAAAAAAAACAAAAAACAAAAAAAAAAACCCACTATCAATGTGTACATTTTTGTGGACACCAAAATGCCTACTTAGATATTTCTTGTATGTCACATCTCTAATTAAATAGATGCTAGTGAGACTTCATGTTAGCTGTAAGCTTTGGAAAAAGAAAAAAAAAAAAAAAAAAAGACTATACTGTCTCCATATATCCAAATATCCATATGACATAAGTTTGAGCCTAATATGATTATATCATGTGTATATTCAAAGAACTATTATTTTATATATAGGAGAACTCCATATATTGTGTTGCCGATTTAAATAATGCATGAAAATCACAATGCTTTCATATGGAATTTCCTATATACATACACAAAATGTACCATTAAGTGAATTTTGATAGAATTTTTGGCGTGATTATCATTTTAAATTGTAAACGATATCTCTGGAAAGGTGTAGAAGAGAACATATCAAAAATCACCTATACTGCAAAATTAAATCCCTGCGGATATTTAAACCTCCAGGCTGTCTGGAGCCTAGTATAAACATCCAGTAAGACTCTGTTCCCAAAAGCAAACTTCTGTAGTCTCCTCCTCTGGTGGGTCTTTTGACTTTCTCAATGGCATTGAACTTAAAGGATTTATTATCACCCCCGTGTACCTCCATAAAGTGACGCGAAGCTGCAGAAATGCCCACCTTGGGTGCACCTGTGGCATCTGAGAGGTGCCTTCTAATCCTTTTTTTTAATGCACCTACAGTGCAACCCACATACTGTTTAGAGCAATCCGTGCAAGTGATTAGGTAGACCACACCAGAGGAGTTACAATTAAGGAACTGCTTGATTCGATATGTTTTGCCATCTACTGTAGAAACAAAATTCCTGCATTTATTCACAAATGCGCAGCACAAGCATATGTTGTGTCCACATTTGTAGAATCCATTAATGCTGAGCCAGGTCTCTGATGGCATGTCTGCTGAAATTTGAAATAGACTAGGGGAAACCATACTACTTATTGTTGGAGCTTTTTTGGGGATAAAATTAATTTTATTATTTTCCAAAACAGTTTTGACCACTGTATCCGTATACAACATTGGCAAAAATCTTTTGATCACGTTAACAACTTCATAATAGTCTTGGCTAAAATTTGTTACAAAATTAATTCCTCCCAAATCATTTACATTAGTCCCTCTTGGATTTTTATCTAAAATTAGAGAATTCCTTTCTAATTTTTTCCCCTCCTCCATTCCCGTTCTTAATAGCTCCAATGGGTATCCTCTGCTGGCTAAACTGTCTTTCTATTTGGCCAGTTCTACATCTAGTACCGTTTCGTCCGAGCAGTTTCTTTTAATCCTGATGTATTCGCCTTTGGGTATATTGTGTGTTACATGCTTAGGATGGCATGAATCATATCTCAGTATGGTATTGCGATCTGTATCTTTATTAAACGGGATGATTGTAACATCAGACAACTCACTGCTGGCATTGAGAGTAAGGTCCAAAAAATTAATCGATGTAAAACTGTAATTGCATGTAAATTTTAAGCCAAGATCATTGCTATTCAAATAATGTTGGAATTTTTCTACAGTATCTATTGGGCCCTCCCACACCAGCAGCAAGTCATCTATGTAACGCCCATACCAGATGATGTTATTTGCAAATGGATTAATATCACTGAAGATAAACAGTTCCTCCCATAGGCCCATGGCCAGATTTGCCAGGGAAGGGGAAAAGTTCCCCCCCATGCTTACGCCTTTGCGTTGAATGTAAAATTTGTTGTTAAATAAAAAATAATTTTTAATGAGTAAGTATCTAGTTGCATCTAGGAGAAATTCCTGTTCTTCTCGTGAATATCCACTATATTTACTTAGAAAATGCTTTAAAGAGACCATGGCCACATCATTAGAAATAGAGGGGTATAACGCAATTACATCCGCTGTAAGCCACAAAAATTTTTTACTCCATCTAAAGCCATTGAAAGCTCTGAGCACAGATTTTGTATCTTTAATGTAGCCAGGAAGGGATTTGACCAATGGATGCAATTTGAAATCTACCCATGATCCAATTCTTTCATTTAAAGACCCAATACTGGCCACTATGGGCCTGAATTTAGGGGGAAAACCCCCCTTGTGGATCTTTGGTAGGGAATGAAAAATGGGGACTACCGGATTTTCTATGTATAGATAATCGAAAATTTTTTGTGTAATCACCTCCATACTAAGACCGTCCCTCAAAAATTGAAAGAGATCTCTTTGAAATTTCGAAGTAGGGTCTCCCTCCAAAGTACCATAAGTTATTGAGTCATTGAGTAGTTCCAAATTGCATTTAAGGTATAATTCAGCATCCAAAATTATAATGGCTCCTCCCTTATCCGCTTTCCTGATTACTATACTTCTGTCATTTCTCAATTCATTCAAGGCTTTATATTCCGTCATGGTTAAATTTCTTCGTTTATTTTGTTCCGTGATTTTAAACCCACCAGTTCCCCCTCCACCACATCCTGGAACCTGTCCAGGATTTGTGGTCGGGATTGTAGTGGGTAAAAATCTACATTAGATGTTTTAAAGCCCTCATTTAGACTGACATTATGAAAACCACCTTCTGCCTCACATTGTCTCAGTGTATGAATACCACACAATTCTTTGAAAGTAGGCACATCACAAATATTATCACCACATCTTAATGGAATAGAAACTCCCACATCTTTTTCCTGATCGTGTAAAAAATGGCACTTTAAGGTGATATTTCTAGTGAATTTATTGATATCCATCAAAGTGGAGAAAAGGTTAAATCTGGTGGAGGGAGAAAAACCCATGTCTTTGGCCAATACATTCAGATGTTTGTCCTCAAAAATCCTGGCAGTGAGGTTCCATACTGGTTTGAGATCTAAGTCCCTTTCCTTCCCCTTGCTGGATTTCTTCTTAGAGTGATGTTTTCGCCCAGCTCTCCTGGTCCGTTTTTTGATTGTTTGTTTCCCATATCACTATGGGAAGCAGATGTACCCTCTGTGGAATCACCAGTTCCTGTTGAGGAGATAGACCCCCTAGAAGTATCAGGGTATGAAAAACTCACTTTCCTGGAGTCACCATGGTAGTTTTTTTTATTTTTTTGAAAAGATTTTTTCATGTTAATTCTGTTTGGCTTCCAAGAATATACCTTGTCTTGTTCAAAATCCATGGAGTCTCTGTCCCACTTTTTCTTTTTGATATCAACAATTTTGTTCTCGAGACTTTCTATTTGTTCTTTCATTTTAGAAAGCATTGCTTCATTTATTTAATAATGTCTCCCTTCCTGGCCCCCTTTATTTAATAATTACTCCCATCCTGGGTCCCTATGTTCCCCCAAATGATTGTTCATTTGGTCCTAAGGCGGGGAGGCAGAAGCTGGCGATGATTGGATGTGGGGCTACTGTGACATCACAATGTAACGTGAGCCTCGAACCATGATTACTGACAGTGCTGGAACTGCGCCAGCACCAGAGGTAAATACACAGTCTTTTATTTTAGCTGGAGGAAACAAATGGAATCAGAAGGGGTTGTTAATTGATTCCTTCACAAAATATCCCCCCAACACTGCTACTCTCCAAAATAACCCCCCAAAGTACCCCTTTCCATAATGTCCCTCCAAAACTTCCCCTTTCTATAATAACTCCTTAATGCCACATCTCTACATAAATAACCTCCCCCCCCGTTCCTTATTACACTATACCACCTTTCACAATCCCCTTACTAATTGCCTCATATCGTCCCTCATTGCCCCATAATGTCCACTACTGCAACATAATGATCCCCATTGCAGCATAATGTCCCAAACAATTTGCTCCATAATGTCCCTCATTGCCCCATAATGTCCCCCACTGCCTCTTAATCAAAATGTCCATCATTGCCTGGTAATGTCCCAATTTCCTGCATAATGTTCCCCACTTCTCCATAATGTCCCTTGTTAAGTAATATCACTCCTCCCCGAACAAGGCTCCATCATCAAAAATTATTTACATATCATCTTTGGCTTACCAGTGGTGGCATGTCCTCTTCTTCTCTGCAGCCTACGCCCTGGTGATGATGGTATGTTAGTGCACGCCTTAACCTCAGTCTTGTCGCTGGCCGCACTGTTCAAATATATGTATGTCTGAAAGATGTGAATACATTTGAACATGAGAGGTGGGGTCTCCAGGTCCTGTGTACTGCATATTGTACAGGCCTGGACTCCTGCAGTGCAGCGTTAAGGACGTTTGGTGAGTCACATGACTGTGATATCACCAAAGGTCATTCTGTAACTGCGGAAACTGTAGTGATAATACAGAATTTGTACTATCACTGCAGTTTATGATTGAAAGGCTGGGAGACCCTCATGGCGTAGGGGGCCCTGTTCAGCTGCCCAGTCTACCCGCACATAATGTTGACCCTGAGAAACAGGCTTTCCCCCTGCCCTTGGCCCAACCAGCAGGTACAAGCCAGCAGTTACCCCACAATATATAAAGCACTGGAGCCCACTGAGTACCCGGGGGCCACCTTGGGATTCCCTCGTGGCCCAGTCCAACCCTGCCTGCTGATATATTTCTAAATCACTCTTGATATGTTTTTATCCATAGTTGAGTCAGTTTGCCTTGTTTCCATATCAAAGGCATGTTTTTTTTACCACAATTCTTTAACAACCACTTTTAGACTTTTCTGAACAGTAGATGGATGCAGCTGGCTCTCAATATTTGGGTTGTTGTTGTTACAGTTCGGGTTTCTGCTGTGCCTCGAACCTGTCTAGTCTCATCATTGATTCCCACATTGGGGTCAGTTAACTCTGCAGCACCACCTGGCCGTCGCTTGAGGCATCAGGTGGCTAGAGTTTTGTAGCATCCTGATTCTAAGTAATATGATGATATGTAGACCTGTGTGAATAAAGGGATCTTTCCAAATCTTTGGTGAATCTGTGGTTTTGGCGCGGTATTTAAACCCATTCTTCTTTCTACTCTGAAAACCAATACCCCACATAGAGAGCCAAGGTGGGGTTTGTGATATCGTTCCTTGCCGATCGAGCACTGAAATGGGCCACTCCGCTCTGGCAGTGAGAGGATCCAGTGACTAACCGGGCTACTGATTTCTTGGAGGCATTAAGGGCTGTGTTCTTGGGTCCTCAGGTGGTCCATGACTCTGCCTTATGTCTCCTGGACCTGGTTCAGGGAATGTTTCCGGTATCGACTTATGCCATAGAGTTCAGGACCCTGGCCGCTGAGTTAAAATGGCCAGAGAAGGTCCTGTTACTGGTATTTTGGAAGGGGTTGTCGGGGCATGTGAAAAACGTATTGTCTGCCAGGGAAATACCACCTGACCTGGAGACCTTGATATCACTTGCCACGAGAATCGACACACGTCACTCTGAGCACCAATTAGAGCAGGCACAGTGTCGTTCTTGTGTGCAACTGGCTCCCTCTTTCCCCAAACTTGAGGCATCAGTTACATACCCTGAACCGGCACCAGAGCCCATGGAGATAGGTTGGATGGGTGCTAGGTCCACAACGACAGTGGTGAAACCGGTTTGCTTCACTTGCAAATAGACAGATCACTATGCCAACCAGTGCCCTAAAAAGGTAGAGAAGGAGTTGTATATCGCATCTGTCCAAACGGAGACTCAGGACGCACCTGCTTCACCTCCCCATTCGTTCTGTCTGTCCAAGACAATTAGAAGGGTGTCGTCTGCTGACCCGGTGAAGGTGCCCAAGCCTCCGCACCAGTGTCCCTCATCGGCTGAGGGGGTCTCCAAGACAGCAGAGACATCATTCTCACTTGTACACCCCCATATCCCAAATTCCATGTCCGTTCGTGGTCTCCAGGTATCCTCCGACCAGCCCCGACTCCCCGGATAGGGAGCGGTCCGCTTGCGCGGTGGTCGGATCAAAATGGGTGCATAGGAGGCGGCGATATGGGATAGATTTGGCCCCAAACATCAGCCCTGGGTGGAATCTTTCAAGCTCCGGAATGGGAGGGGCCCTAGACGGGGGAGTAATGTTACAGTTTGGGGTTCTCTTGCGCCTCGAACTGGTCAAGTCCCGTCATTGATTTCTATATTGAGGTCGGTTAACTCTGCAGCGCCACCTGACCGTCGCTTGAGGCATCAGGTAGCTACAGTTTTGTACCATCCTGAGCCTAAGTGCTCATGCAGTCACACTGAGCATGTGCATGATGTCATTGATGACAAGGTGGCCACTCATTGGTCATCAGTGACATCAGCAAGGAAGTGGCAGCCGCTTATTGGTCATCAAGACTTCAGCCCCTGTATGGCTGCAGCCGACGCCATTACCACATGCCATGTGGTCTGGGCCAGGGTGGTGGCTATAAAAGCTCTGTAGCTCCGCCCATCGGGGGCACAAGCGCCATTTTGTATGCTGACAGCGAAGGCTGCTTTCCCTGCTGTCGAGACTGAGTGGGTTCCAGCGCCATTGTAAGTCTGCAGTGCTTGTGGCAGAGCCGTGTATATGTCCTTTGCTTTAGACGTTTTCTTTTGTGGTTTCCTGAGTTGCTGTATTTCGTCCTTCTGTCCTTAGCAGTTTTAACACCTGCCCGGCGGATGTTGGGCAACGATTGATTTCATATTATTTTTATATTCAATCGGCTCCTCCGTAACAGTTGTCAGTTCTAACTGATGACATTGCTGGACATCTTTTCAATTTTGATTAGAGGTTAGTGCGATGTATATTTCATCTGCTGAACTAAATTACTTTGATCTAACATTGCGTCTATGATCCTCAATGTTGTCTTTTCTTGGTGACCTCAATGTTGAAAAATAAAGCACAGCCGCAGAAGAAGGCACAGAGCCGAAACACGCTTTGTGGACCTGACATAGCACCACAACCTGGGTAATTATTATTATTACTAATTTTGTGATGGTTCTTCTCTTTTTACATGCAAACTTTGAGTTCATGTTATGCAATATTCTTCTACTCCATTCTATTTCTACATAGCAGATGTATCTGATATCTTTTTATGTACAGAACAAATATATATATTAGTAATCTGAGCCATATATAAAATATTTAACATACACTGTTGTGCCCTATCTTGTTATGGTGTAATGCCATCTACTGGCTGCTTTATAAAGTTATTTTAATCTTTTTCCGGCCTTATATGTAAACTATATATATATTTTACATCTGTCTAATAAAATTATTTTTTAAAACTATTGTTTCAGAGTGCATCAATTTTTCCTTTGTTGTGAGCTAAAAAATACAGACATATATCATGCAATACCATCAATCCGATTGACTCCTACTTATATTGAAATAGCGCTACAACCCCTAACGTACAGCCAATATCATTTAATAACTATCTTCATGAAGATCATTGATTGTATCTGGAATTACAAAATGAGACAGATGGATGTATGGATGTGTGTGTAATTATTATGTATATTACATATATATATCTATATATAATTGCCTTAGTCTGTCTGTCTGTCTTGCTCCAAAATTGTGTCCTTACGGTGACACAAAGCGGATTGGCCGCTAGGCTCGCCATGGCCCCGCCCCCCCACGGATTGGCCGCTCACCCAGGCTCCGCCCCATCATGGATTGGCCGGCCGCTCGCCCAGGCTCCGCCCCCCACACGGATTGGCCTCTCGCCCCGGCACCCTGCACGTATTGGCAACTCGGCCACGCCCCGCCCCCCCTCACGCAATGCACGCGCGCTCTGGCCCCGCCACCCGCACGCATTCCCCGAAGCGACACCACGACTCCCAGGTGAGTACTGTACCCCCGGGAGCCCACATCAGCGTACGCCGCCAACCCAGCCGACACATACCCTCGCATTGCTGGGGTTGCCGCCGTATGCTGGTGTGGGCTCCCGTGCGAGCGGGGGACGGGATACGCTGGTAACCATGGTAGCATAGTTACCAGCACATCAAGGTCCTGCAGCGGCGGAACATACACACACGCACACACATAACAACACACACATCAGATTACACTCGCTCTCACACACACCTCACACACACATCACATCGCATCCACACACTCACAACATCCTGGGATATCGCTTGCTTCTCGGCGGCGATACTGTGCAGTGAGCTTCCAGAACCTGCCGGAGGATCACATGGCCAGAAGCATGTGGTATCTCCGGATGTTGTGAGTGTGAGCGCGTATGTGCAATATCGTCAATGTGTGTGTGTGAGTGTATGCGATCGGGTGTGTGTGAGTGTATGCGATCGGATCTGTGAGTGTCGGCAGAGGAGCACGGCGTGCTGGAGGAGGCTGGGAGGAGAGAGGCTGATCCTGGGGAAGGCTGACAGGGGGAGGCTGATGCTGGGGGAGGCTGGGAGGAGAGAGGCTGATGCTGGGGGAGGTTGATGCTGGGGGAGGCTGGGAGGAGAGAGGCTGATGCTGGGGGAGGCTGGGAGGGGGAGGCTGATGGAGGGGGAGGCTGATGCTGGGGGAGGCTGGGAGGAGAGAGGCTGGTGCTGGAGGAGGCTGGGAGGAGAGAGGCTGGTGCTGGAGGAGGCTGGGAGGAGAGAGGCTGATGCTGGGGGAGGCGGAGGCTGATGCTGGGGGAGGCTGGGGGAGGCGGAGGCTGATGCTGGGGGAGGCTGGGAGGGGAGGCTGATGCTGGGGGAGGCTGCGAGGGGGAGGCTGATGCTGGGGGAGGCTGAGGCTGGGGTAGGCTGGGAGCAGAGAGGCTGATGCTGGGGACAGAGAGGCTGATGCTGGGGACAGAGAGGAGAGGCTGATGCTGGGAGGAGAGAGGCTGATGCTGGGGGCAGAGAGGCTGATGCTGGTGCAGCATGGGGGATGGAGCACGTTTGGGAATGCGCAGCATGGGGGATGGAGCACAATGGGGAGTGCGCAGCTTGGGGGATGGATCACGTTTGGGAGTGCGCAGCTTGGGGGATGGAGCACGATGGGGAGTGCGCAGCATGGGGGATGGAGCACGATGGGGAGTGCGCAGCATGGGGGATGAAGCACGATGGGGTGTGCGCAGCATGGGGGATGGAGCACGTTTGGGAGTGCGCAGCATGGGGGATGGAGCATGATGGGGAGTGCGCAGCATGGGGGATGGAGCATGATGGGGAGTGCGCAGCATGGGGGATGGAGCACGATGGGGAGTGCGCAGCATGGCGGATGGAGCACGATGGGGAATGCGCAGCCTGGGGGATGGAGCACAATGGGGAGTGCGCAGCATGGGGGATGGAGCACGATGGGAGGTGCACATCTCCCCCCAACACACACACACACACACACACACACACACACACACTGCACAACACACCACACACACGCTGGGAACCACAAACACTGCCCTACACAGACACCCACACACACAGACAACGCTGCACACACACAACACCCAACACACAAACACCGCGGCATACATAAATATATGCACATACCGCACAACACACACATTGCACAAAACATACCTCCCCCCAAAACACACACACACACCCCACACCCACACAAACTGCGCAACACACACACACACCGCTACAGACACACAGCGCTCCACAAACAACGCAACACACGCAACACACATACAACACCGCTCTCACCCCTCGCCACACCCAGACAACACCCAGAACATGTACAGCCCCTACACAAACACTTAGTAACTACACACAACAACATATATATATATATATATATATATATAACAAAAATCATACATGAACTACACAATACGTAAATTCTAGAATACCCGATGCGTAGAATCGGGCCACCTTCTAGTATATATATAATTGCCTTATTCTGTCTGTCTTGCTCCAAAATTCTGTCGTTACCGTGACAAGCGTCTCATTGGCCGCTCTCCTCACCTCGGCTCCGCCCCCCCGCACGGATTGGCCGCTCGCCCAGGCTCCGCCCCCCCACACGGTTTGGCCGATCGCCCCGGCTCCCTGCACGCATTGGCAACTCGGCCACGCCCCGCCCCCCCTCACGCATTGCACGCTCACACTGGCCCCGCCCCCCGCATGCATTCCCCGAACCAACACGGAGCCCTGACTCCCAGGTGAGTGCTGTACCCCTGGGAGCCCACACCAGTGTACGCCGGCAACCCAGCCGACACATACCCTCGCATTGCTGGGGTTGCCGGCGTACGCTGGTGTGGGCTCCCGTGCGTGCGGGGGACGGGGTACGCTGGTAACCATGGTACACATTGGGTAATATTGTGTAGCATGGTTACCAGCGTATGCCGGCTCCCTGCCCATTCAGATCGTTGGTCTCCCGCTGTCACACGCTGATGCGTGCTGCACAGCAAGAGACCAACAAGTGACCCAGCACTGTCTCTTTGAATACTTACCTGATGTGTACCATGCTTACTAGCATACCCCGACTCCCGACACATGTACGCTGATAACAATGATACACATCAGGTAACTATGGAAACCACTTTGCATAGTTGCCCCCTCGGCCATGCCCCCACACTCAGCCACGCCCCCCACTAGGCCTCTGCCCCGCTCGGCCACACCCGCACACTCTGCCCCCTCGGCCACGCCCCCCACGCTCTGCCCCGCTCGGCCATGCCCCCCATGCTCGGGCACGCCCCCACGCTTGGCCACACCTCCACACTTGGCCACGCCCCCACACTATGCCCCCCTCGGCCACGCCCTCCACACTCTGCCCCTCGGCCACGCCTCCCCGCTCGGCCACGTCTGCCCCGCTCGGCCACGCCACCCCACAAACATTGGGCACCTATACACCTCCCCTCAGGACTACTCCACCTATCAGACACCTCTCCTCCAGGACTACTCCTCCTATTATACTCCCTTGCCCAGGACTACTTCTATTATTCTCCTCTCTCTCCAAGGACTACTCCTCCTATTATCGTCCTCTCTCCCCAGGACTACTCCTCCTATTAGACTCCTCACCCCCAGGACTACTCCTCCTATTAGACGCCTCTCCTCCCAGGACTACTCCACCTATTATCCTCCTCTCCCCCCAGGACTACTCCTTCTATTATCCTCCTTTCTCCCCAGGACTCCTCCTCCTATTATCCTGCTCTCCCCCCAGGACTACTCCTCCTATTATCCTCCTTTCTCCCCAGAACTACTCCTCCTATTATCCTGCTCTCCCCACAGGACTACTCCTCCTATTATCCTGCTCTCCCCACAGGACTACTCCTCCTATTATCCTCCGCTCCCCCCAGGACTACTCCTCCTCCTATTATTCTTCTCCTTCCCCCCGGACTACTCCTCCTATTATTCTTCTCCCCCCCCGGACTACTCCTCCTATTATACTCCTCTCCCCCAGGACTACTCCTCCTATTATACTCCTCTCCCCCAGGACTATTCCTCCTATTATACTTCTCTCCCCCAGGACTCCTCCTCCTATTATACTCCTGTCGTGGAAACCTTGCTATACAAAAAAAACTATAGGAGAAAGACAAATGGTCTCACACGTTTGCCAGTGTTAACTAAATCAAGTTGGTCGATCGATCGGAGAACAAGGACACACACACAGCCAATTGTGTCAGTGTGCTAGGCTTGTCTGACCTCAGATGCCCAAGACACTAGTTTTATTACTGTCACAAAGAAAGGGGCATGACCTAATAGATTACCTTAAATGGGTATATAGGTTGACAATAACAAGATCGTAAATTATGGATCCTGCTGCATTCCTAAAAGTCTAGTTCTGTCCAGTTTTCTGGACATTCATTAACAAAGACCTTTGAGACAAAAGCATCTTTATAACAAAGAGTACACCCTGTGTTATTGCTTTTATGAATAACACTTATGAAGCTAATATAAAAGTACAAAATTATCAAAGATATATAGATATATAAATTGCTTAAATGATAATCTAACTTAATATAAAATATTAACCATAACAATTCCTCCCTTTTTATTATTTACAGACAATTTATCCACCAGCTATACCCCCATGCTGTGACAGCATGGAGGGGCCAACCCCGTTCACCGATAGATATCTTGTTTGTAAACTTCATCATATATGTTTACCAAGGGAGCACTTTGATGTTTTGCAGATGTGTTAACTGACGGCCTGTGATGTTTGATCTTACGAGTCTCTTTACATAATGTTGTCACAACAAATATACCAATTCTTGCAGCTACATACACTAATAGTACCAACATTCCCATCTGTAGGATGCCTTGCAGAATGCCCATCAGCCACCCACCTATACCCTTAAACCAATTAGCGGGATTAAGAAATGAAAAAGTATTGTTCCACCAAGAGTCCTTGTTTTCATGGTGTTCCTGTAACCATTTGTCCCTCATTTCTTTAATTATTTCCATCTTGGCTTTTACTTGAAAATTTCCTTTGGGATCTATGTAGTGGCAACAAGAAGGGCCTATTATCTGACACATCCCACCCTCCTTAGCAGTCAAGTAGTCCAATACTATTGTATGCTGATTAACCACCGTAATAATCTGAGCCTGTACTGCATTGGTCTGGTTTACTATCCCCAGTACTTCCCATATCTGGTCATCTAGATAGTCAGTCGATTCCACTAATTTATTCCACATTTGTATTATAAAAGGATAAATGAACATACTACTAAATAATCTATTTGCTACCCCCATTTCCACTATATGAGGTCTACCATTTGGTCTAGGTTCATCGTCTGCAGCTTGCTTATATAATGAATGTTTGGGGACAGCATTTATATCTAGGTCACCATGAGGTAGTATGAAAGTAGCAGGCGTAAGGCGTGCTAAGGTGCAGGTTCCCTCTGCACCGGGAGGAAGCTATTTATAAGCCTGATGGCCACAGACTAGATATAAATCCTTAGGCAGTATACAGGGTATGATGTCGGTGGGTCTCCCAAGACAACGTATATAAGTCAAAAATCCTTGCATCGAAGGTTTGGCACACCAAGTTCGATTGTTTTGGAAACCGACCTCATTCCCTCGGCATTTCTTAGACTCAAAGGGGTAATTAAATGGGTCAAGTCGTTCACAAGTCTGTGCCGCATCTATAAACCACAGTTCACTATTATTCAAAAGTTCATGATTACGTTTCTGGAAACAACGATCATCACGAATAATAGAAGTGCTCTCACACCTTTCCCAGTCCTTGGAGTGTGGGCATCGCAGGCTTAACTTAAGTCCTTTCACTGGAATTTCACCTACTGGAAATTTCTTAGTCCTATGTGTTATGAATTTACCTTCCACAAGGTCTAGCTCATACCAACATTTTAAACTTCCTGTAAGATTTATCTGTAACCATGGGCTCTCCACCCACCCCGCAATTTGGATCGGAACCACATGGCTGCTGGTGAGGTCTCCTCCATTATAGTGGATGGAATCAAAAGTCTCTTCGTGGAAACAGCTATAGTTGAAAACCTCATATGGAGTCAGAGGCACAGCGAGATATGGCATAGAATTAGAGGCTATTGGGCTATGAGTGCATATCCAGCAGTTCTTAGGGCGGTCTCCAGAGTCCATGTCTCGGAGCAAGACTTGGTGATGCTTTATCAGTTTATTATCCCAGTCCTCTTTTAGCTCCTCATTGAGAGACCAGGAAAGGGACACAATTGACATCAGCATGGTCCAGAGGGGCAGGGTCATCATTTCTGCTTTTACCAGGGTTCAGGATCTTTTTGCAGTGGCTCGCATGGATCCAAGTGTCTTTGCCTTCGAGCTTGACAGAAGTGGCAGTGGTCAGTATCACTTGAAATGGCTCACTGTATCTAGGTTCCAGTGGTCTCCTTATGTGTCTCTTGACCACAACCCAGTCTCCTGGTGCCAGTGTGTGTGTGCCACGTATACAGTTGGGGTCTGGGATGGAGGAGAGAACACGTTTATGAGTGACATTCAAATGTTTATGCAACTCAAGGACATACTCAGTGAGAGTACCATATGAAGCCTGCAATTGCTGTGGAAAATACAATCCTGTCTTAGGAACACCACCAAACAGTATTTCATATGGGGACAGCTTCTCTATACCCCTTGGGGCAGTTCACACTGAAAACAATGCGATGGGCAAACAATCTACCCAGGACAAGTGTGTTTCCTCCATGCACTTCTGGATTTTTAATTTAAGGGTACCGTTAAGGCGTTCCACCTTCCCACTACTTTGTGGGTGATAGGGAACATGGAAAGCCTGTTCTATCTGCAAAGTAGCCATGATCTGTTTCATTAATTCCCCAGTGAAGTGAGTACCCCTATCACTTTCTATGGTTTCGGGAACCCCATATCTGCAAACCACCTCACTTATCAACTTCTTGGCAGTAGTTTTTGTATTTGCTTTGGATACTGCCCAAGCTTCCGGCCACCCAGAGAAAAGATCAATGCATACCAGGGCGTATTCATAAGTACCCACCTTAGGTAGCTGTATGTAGTCCACCTGCAGTCTCTGAAACAGGTAATCTGGTTTTGGTGTGCATTTCTGTGGGACTCGAATAGGCCTACCGGGGTTATGTTTTGCACAAACAAGACATCCCTGAACATACTTTGCAGCTGCATTCGGGAACCCTGGGGCACACCAGTTTTGTAACACTACTGCACACATCACACCCTTTGAATTATGCACCGGGGAATGTGCAAGGGCAGCCATCATGGGGAACAGGCAGCGTGGGAGGCAAATCCGGGTGTTTACCTGCCATACCCCTGACTTTGACCGTGCAGCGCCCACTTTGACCCACGCATTCTGTTCGTTTGAGGGGGCCTGGGTCTGGAAAACCTGCAACAGTTCACGATCAACGGCCACTGGGGCCAGTACGGTGCCAGCCTCCTTTGCTGTAAGGGGGCACCCCGCACTCTCGGTCACTAAGCTCCCTGAGAGGGCTATGTCTGTTATGGCCAGTATGTCTGTCAGAGGTAGTCTTGCTGCTTCTTTAGCCGCCTTGTCGGCCAGTGCATTCCCTACTGCAAGGGGAGTTTGTTCCCGTGTGTGTGCCGATACTTTGACTATGGCTGCCCTTCGGGGAAGGGTGAGTGCTGTCAGTAGCTGCTCTACCGCCTGCGCATTCTTTATGGGTTTGCCAGCAGAGGTCAGGAAATTACGGCTTCGCCAAATGGCGCCAAAGTCGTGTGCTACCCCAAAAGCATATTGTGAGTCAGAAAATACATTAATCTCCTTACCTCTTCCCAGATTGCACGCTGCAGAGAGTGCTTTCAGCTCAGCCTCTTGCGCAGAACTGCTGGAGGGGAGTGGTTCTTTTATTACTGCCTTACCATCGTGGACTACTGCATACCCGGTGATGAACCGTCCTTGATCATTGTCCCAAGCTCTGGAACCATCTACAAAATACTCAGCTGAGGGGTTAGTGAGTGGTACATCAGTGATATTTGCCAAGCCCTTTGTTTCTGCTTCCATCAATGCCTGACAGTTATGTTCATGTGTCATGTCTACCTTAGCTTCCACGTCTTGGCTCACAGTCTCTCCCTTTTCCCCATCCTGAACTTTTCCTCCCTTTTCTAAATCCACTAGTAATAGTGTGGCTGGATTTAGAACATTACAACGTTTGATAACAATATGAGGGGGTGTGAGAAGGGATCGGGGAGTTGAGTAGCAAGGGCAATAAGCTCACTGGGGGACCAGGGCCGATATGTTTCTATTGGCCATACCTGAGGGTGATGGTGTACTGGTTGGTTATTCCCATCCACTCCCGGGGGTGTAAACTGTACATGACTTGTGGTCCTTATTGGGAACAGAGGCACCTTGTGCATTATTTCTGGGCGTGGGGACCCACAAGACAAACAATAGTTAGCCCCAGGGGAGTTCTGTTGACCACAAGACCTGCATGCCCATCCCTTTGATCCTGTATAAGGTGGGGGTGCTGAAGGGATTGTAGGTTTTACATTCAGTATAGGGACTTCAAGAGTTTCAGGGTTTTTAATACTATCATAGATTTGATAGACAGTACCATGCTTGGTTTCTTCTGATTTATGCTCACTCATAGAGAGACGCTTGGCTACATCTAACCACATCCTAGCCTGTTCAAACTTGTTCTTATCTTTCAGCCATCCTTCCCAGTTGCAAATACACTTCTCCCATTCCCCCTCTTCTAGATTACCCCACTTGCCCATACCAAATTTCTTCAGTATAACTTCACATCCATCTACTGCTTCCTTTCCTTTCAGCCTCTCCACTATCTCACATGCTGGAACTGGGACAATGGCCGTTGAGTTAGTGAATTCCTTACTGTTGCCAGTCCCCATGACTGCAACACCTGTGCCTGAGTTAACCGTAGAACTCCTTTTTAGCACAGCTTGAGTCTCTCAGACTCTCAATTTAATCCTGTCCCAGTCTTCTTCAGGACTCGCAAGACGGATTCTAAGGAAGCACTAACACCGGTTGTCCAGCCCTGTGAGCTAGAGAGATTCTGACACACAACCAAATGAACAGCAATACAAACCCTACTGCACCAAAAACAATTGTAACAGTCTCTATGGGTTCATATAACATTTCCTGAGGTAATCTGTAATTATTCAATAGCCGCCTCTGCAGCTTCTCAGTCAACTGAATCAATTCCTGGACAAAAGAAGGATGTCACCCAGGTGGGGGCGTAGTGATGTGTATTTACTACACAGTTCAAAAGCTTTCCTTCAACTCCCTGTAATGGCACTGCATGACAATTATATCTACAGTAAGTGTTACTTCTTATACTGTATATTTCCTGGTCTGGGTAAATAGGCTGAGCAAAAACTTCAACTACTATGATTTTTCCTCTCTTGAGTTCACACAAAACAGAACACAGACACTGAGGACAACGATTCTGATTCATCAACACAACTTTACAATACGTCAGTTACACAATCCACACTTCCACAATCGCTGGTATTAATACTCCTGCTGTATTCAGGTCAAAGCTGCATTCAGCACCTCTTTCAAGAGAGTACCCTTATCAATTTACAGGAGAGATTCAATACCCTCAGAGTACTACCTTACCATGAAGGATTCCTCTGTTATGGACAATTATACTTCCCTGATCCTGATAAGGACCGATTTTTCTCTTCACCACATGTAAAGGAACACACCTAACGGGATCCCTTATCAATCAGAGACCGTAGTCCGTTATTAGTCACTCAAAGATCAATCAGTCCCACATTCAAGGATCCTCATAGTTTACAACCACATCAGTCCAGACATAACAAATTAACAATCACATAGACAATGGAGACAACATATAACAATCCTCCGACTCCTGAAATATACAGGTAGAACTGCGGAGGTTCCTGTCCAGAATCGTTGGGCAAGGTTGGTTACTTGTCACTTCATTCAATTTTCATTCATCCATCATTCAATTCAATTATACATCTAAAGACACATTGATACATAGAACAGAGAAAAAAATAATTCAAACACTGGCAAAGGTTCAACAGAGATTGTCTTGTTAGGACCACCAATTACCCGTCCCAGAGCCCTCTAGGTAACACTGAATTATTTGTAACACAATGGGTTACTCACCGCGGTTTTATTCAGTGGTCCCCAGAGAGATCCTTGTAGTCGGGTCCAAAGAAGGTCCAGTTTGACAATTCCCAGGTTTCAGGCACCATGTAATGTCGTGGAAACCTTGCTATACAAAAAAAACTATAGGAGAAAGACAAATGGTCTCACACGTTTGCCAGTGTTAACTAAATCAAGTTGGTCGGTCGATCGATCGGAGAACAAGGACACACACACAGCCAATTGTGTCAGTGTGCTAGGCTTGTCTGACCTCAGATGCCCAAGACACTAGTTTTATTACTGTCACAAAGAAAGGGGCATGACCTAATAGATTACCTTAAATGGGTATATAGGTTGACAATAACAAGATCATAAATTATGGATCCTGCTGCATTCCTAAAAGTCTAGTTCTGTCCAGTTTTCTGGACATTCATTAACAAAGACCTTTGAGACAAAAGCATCTTTATAACAAAGAGTACACCCTGTGTTATTGCTTTTATGAATAACACTTATGAAGCTAATATAAAAGTACAAAATTATCAAAGATATATAGATATATAAATTGCTTAAATGATAATCTAACTTAATATAAAATATTAACCATAACACTCCTCTCCCCCAGGACTCCTCCTCCTATTATACTCCTCCCCCCGGACTACCCCTCCTATTATACTCCTCTCCCCAGGACTGCTCCTCCTATTATACTCCTCTCCCCCCAGGACTCCTCCTCCTTTTATCCTGCTCTCCCCACAGGACTACTCTTCCTATTATACTCCTCTCCCCCAGGACTACTCCTCCTAATATACTCCTCTCCCCCCAGGACTCCTCCTCCTATTATCCTGCTCTTCACCAGGACTACTCCTCCTATTATACTCCTCTCCCCACGACTACTCCTATTATCCTGCTCTCCCCCCAGGACTACTCCTCCTATTATACTCCTCTCCCCCCAGGACTGCTCCTCCTATTATCCTCCTCTCCCCAGGACTACTCCTCCTATTATACTCCTCTTCCCCCAGGACTCCTCCTCCTATTATCCTGCTCTCCCCACAGGACTACTCTTCCTATTATACTCCTCTCCCACCAGGACTACTTCTCCTATTATACTCCTCTCCCAGAGGACTACTCCTCCTATTATTATACTCCTCTCCCCCAGGACTACTCCTCCTATTATACTCCTCTCCCCCAGGACTCCTCCTCCTATTATACTTCTCTCCCCCAGGACTCCTCCTCCTATTATACCCCCCCAGGACTACTCCTCCAATTATACTCCTCTCCCCAGGACTACTCCTCCTATTATACTCCTCTCCCCCCAGGACTCCTCCTTCTATTATCCTGCTCTCCCCCAGGACTACTCCTCCTATTATACCCCTCTCCCCACGACTACTCCTATTATCCTGCTCTCCCCCCAGGACTACTCCTCCTATTATACTCCTCTCCCCCCAGGACTACTCCTCCTATTATCCTCCTCTCCCCAGGACTACTACTCCTATTATCCTCCTTTCTCCGCAGGACTCCTCCTCCTATTATCCTGCTCTCCCCACAGGACTACTCCTCCTATTATCCTCCTCTCCCCCAGGAATACTCCTCCTATTAGACTCCTCTCCCCCCAGGAATACTCCTCCTATTAGACTCCTCCCCCCCAGGACTACTCCTCCTATTATCCTCCTCTCCCCCCAGGACTACTCCTCCTATTATCCTGCTCTCCCCAGGACTACTCCTCCTAATATACCCCTCTCCCCACGACTACTCCTATTATCCTGCTCTCCCCCCAGGACTACTCCTCCTATTATACTCCTCTCCCCCCAGGACTACTCCTCCTATTATCCTCCTCTCCCCAGGACTACTACTCCTATTATCCTCCTTTCTCCGCAGGACTCCTCCTCCTATTATCCTGCTCTCCCCACAGGACTACTCCTCCTATTATCCTCCTCTCCCCCAGGAATACTCCTCCTATTAGACTCCTCTCCCCCCAGGAATACTCCTCCTATTAGACTCCTCCCTCCCAGGACTACTCCTCTTATTATCCTCTTCTCCCCCCAGGACTACTCCTCCTATTATACTCCTCACTAGAGATGAGCGAACTGGCCGTGGTTCGGCTCGAGTTCGGTTCGCCGAACGGAGGTCTCGATCGAGTTCGGTTCGTCGAACGTTCGACAAACCAAACTCGAACCTATAGGATATAATGGGAGGGAATCACAAACACATAAAAATGCATGATAAATGTACACAAACAGTTAATAAACATTGCCATAACACTTACCGGTCCCCGCGATCCCTCCTGCACTCTGTCTCCTGCCGCTATTCCATCCGATGGTCGCTGAATCCTGCCGGTGAACAGCACTGCCAGCAGAGATGCAGGACCTATCGTGACGTCAAAATAGCCATGTGATCAGTCACGTGGCTATTATCTCATTGGCTACAGACTGGTCACATGACTATGACGCGTCATGTAGGACCTGCGAGTGCATCTCTCCGGTACACGGTGCACATTTGTGTATCGCCGTGTACCGGCGACATACTCTAGCACACGGTCGACTCCCCATTCCGTTAGGGACCGGCTGATACAGCCGGTCATTAACGAAGATCACCGTTGCCATAGCAACGCAGTTAGCGGTGACGTCACCGCTAACCGCGGCTCCGGGAGCACCGTTGCTATGGTAACGCGTCTGTCAGCGTTACCGCTGACAGCCAGCAGCACTGATCACTCACGGAGTGAAGGCTGCACGCTGCTTCCCGTGCAGCATTCACGGAGTGAAGGCTGCACTGGGAGCAGCAGCGTCTTCCCCCATGCAGCAGTGATGGAGCAGAGCTGCATTTGTTGAACGAGGAAGACAGAAGACCATGGATCGTGGAGGGCTGACAGGGGGTAATAAAGATGGAGTCTCTAATGTGTCTGTGTATTTATTTCTATTAAAGTATTTTTTCTCTGTGTGGTGTCTTTTTTTTTAACCTTTTATTGGAGATTCTTAATGGCCGGGTCAAACGTGCCTGACATTAAGAATCTCTGTCTTAATACTAGCTAGTAAAACAAAGCTAGTATTAACTCATTATTACCCAACAAGCCACCCGGCTTCAGGGCTGTTCGAAGAGTTGGATACAGCGCCAGATGATGGCGCTTCTATGAAAGCGCCATTTTCTGGGGTGGCTGCAGACTGCAATTCGCAGCAGAGGCGCCCAGAAACCTCGGGCTAACCTGTGCTGCGGATTCCAATCCCCAGCTGTCTAGTTGTACCCGGCTGGACACAAAAATGGGGCGAAGCCCACGTCATTTGTTTTTTAATTATTTCATGAAATAAGTGAAATAATTAAAAAAAACGGGCTTCCCTATATTTTTGGTTCCCAGCCGGGTACAAATAGGCAACTGGGGGTTGGAGGCAGCCCGTGGCTGCCTGCTGTACCTGGTTAGCATACAAAAATATGGCGAAGCCCACGTCATTTTTTTGGTGGGCAAAAAACTTCTGCATACAGTCCTGGATGGAGTATGCTCAGCCTTGTAGTTCTGCAGCTGCTGTCTGCTCTTCTCCATACAGACAGACAGCAGCTGCAGAACTACAAGGCTCAGCATACTCAATCCAGGACTGTATGCAGAAGTTTTTTGCCCCCTGAAAAAATTATGTGGGCTTCGCCATATTTTTGTATGCTAGCCAGGTACAGCAGGCAGTTACGGCTGCCCCCAACCCCCAGTTGCCTATTTGTACCCGTCTGGGAACCAAAAATAAAGGGAAGCCCTTTTTTTATTTCATGAATTTCATGAAATAATTAGAAAACAAATGACGTAGGCTTCGCCCCATTTTTGTGTCCAGCCAGGTACAACTAGGCAGCTGGGGATTGGAATCCGCAGCACAGGTTGGCCTGAGCTTTCTGGGCCCCACTGCTGCGAATTGCAGTCTGCAGCCACCTCAGAAAATGGCACTTTCATAGAAGCGCCATCTTCTGGCGCTGTATCCAACTCTTCCAGCATCTGCCTGCTATACCTGGCTAGCATACAAAAATATGGCGAAGCTCACGTCCTTTTTTTGTAGTTTTTTGGCAAAAAAAATAAAAAATGCTTCCCTGGATTTTCCATTGCCAGTGAAGGTAACACCAAGCAGTGGGGGTTAGCAGCCAGTAGCTGCTTGGATTACCCTTACCTAGCAATACAAGAAATGCAGCGGGAGCCCATATATATTTTTTTTAATTATTTATTTAAATAACTAAAAACAAAATGGGCTTCCCTGTATTTTGATTGCTGGACATCACAGTGCTGTAAAAATAAATCTTTAAAAAAAATGACGTAGCGCTCCGCGGTATTTTTGATTCTCAGCGCAGATAAAGCAGACAGCTATGGGTTGCCACCTCCATATGCCTGGCGTTACCTTGGTTGGGAATCAAAATACAGGGAAGCCCATTAATTTTTTCTATTTAAAAAATAGTTAAAAAAAAATGACGTTGGGTCCCCCCATTTTTGATAGCCAGCTAGGGTAAAGCAGACGGCTGTAGCCTGAAAACCACAGCTGGCAGCTTTACCGTGGTTGGGGATCCAATGTGGAGGTCCCCCAGGCTCTTTTTTTTATAATTATTTTATAAATATTAATAATTACACAATAAAAGTAGGGTCCCCCCCAAATTGGATCACCAGCCAAGGTAAAGCGGACAGCTGTGGTCTGGTATTCTCAGGGTGGGAAGGTCCATAGTTATTGGGCCTTCACAGCCTAAAAATAGCAGGCCGCAGGCACCCCAGACGTGGCGCATCCACTAGATGCACCAATCCTGGCGCTTCACCCCAGCTCATCCCGTGCCCTGGTGCAGTGGCAAACGGGGTAATAAATCGGGTTGATACTAGCTGTAAAGTCACCTGAGATCAAGCCCAGCAGTTTGTGATGTCATGGCGTCTATTAGATACCCAACATCATAAACTGTCAGTACTAACAAAAAAAAAAATCGACAAAGGAAATTTATTTGAAAAAGCAGTCCCCAAAACATTTCCTCTTTCACCAATTTATTGTAAGAAAAAAAATAAAGGGGTCCCACGACGACTCTGGACCGTCTAGAATATGGGGGGGAGACACTCAGGGAACGTATCCCCCATTTTCTAGGAGTGCAGACCCTTCATGTGAGGAGTGTGGGTGCAATGAATCTGCACTCACTCTCCCCGGGTCCACAGCAGCAGAGTCCATGTCGTAATGGTTGCTACCAAAGCTGCAATGCCCTGCTCATGAGGTAAGGGCATGCCTAATCAGGAGAACTATTCCACATTTCCAAATATTGGTATTTGCTGATATTATTGCTATTCCACCTACTATATATTGGGGATAGGATCTTGGAGATGCAATACCCCTTTAAGTCCAGTTATCGAGCTGAATGAATACTTAACAACAGAGCTCGCTATTTAGATGTGTTTTCTTGTGGCGTATAACGGACTCTCATGTTTGGTAGTCGTTCAGCAGGGAAACTATAAAAGCAAATCCCTCCATTTGGAAATGTAGTATATAGCTCTCCTGATCAATTATGTTCCTTACCTCATGAGCAGGGCAATACAGTAATAATAATAATTTATTCATTTATATAGCGTTAATAATTCCATAGCGCTGTATGTCTTTGGAGTGTGGGAGGAAACCGGAGTACCCGGAGGAAACCCACGCAAACACGGGGAGAACTTGCAGATGGTGTCCTTCGTGAGAATTGAACCCAGGACCTCAGCGCTGCAAGACTGTAGTGCTAACCACTGAGCCACCGTGCCGCCCATTTAGCTTACAAATGCATAACCACCACTCACTGTGTCTGAACACAGGAAGCTGAGCTGACAGCCGCTCTGTGCATGCGGCAGCGTCTATTGTGAAGGAGAGGGCCGTGGGGGGGATCAACGCTGCACAGGTACCGTGGGACACCGGGGAACACCGGTGGGGTTATAGGGGGTGACCTGGCAGGGCCTGGGGAGGAGTTTTCTGTCGCATGTGTCATGGCACATGCGACAGAAATCAGAGGAGTAGGGTGAATGCGGCCGGCGCGCTGCTGTGCGCGCGGCCATCTTGGATTCCTGGGAGGGCATCAGGGGGGCCACTTTGGCGACACCGGGGGACCGGAGGGGACCGGGGAGGAGATTTATCATGTTTGTTCATGCCAGATGGGAGATAAATAATTTTTTACCGGCGCTGTCATTTACTGTAACGTGATCATCAGTGTACGGTGTATACCTGTGATCACAAGAGCGGGGACCGGAAAAACCGTCCTGAATCATGATCTCCAGGGTCTCAGCTAGCCCTGAAACCCTGGAGATTTTCTGACGCTGGGGGGTGTTATTCACTTTTTTCTGCCTGCTGTTTATAAACGGCAGATCAGAATAAGGCTACATTAACACGACCGACCCATTTTTGCGGTCTGCAAAAAACAGTCCTTTTTTTTTCACGGGTGCATCCGTGTGGCATCAGTTTCCGTTCCGTAGACGGTCCGTATGTCATCTGTTTGTCATCTGTGTGCCTTCCGTTTTTTTTGTGTACAGCAAAAAAACTGAAGGAGGGTAAATGCATAAATTTACCCAAGATCCATAGCTTCATCCTACATGAGGCGGTCACATGTTCACTCCAGTGCCATTTTCTACTGGTTTTCACAGCGTAGAGCGCTCTGGTGATTTTCTTGTGCTTGTGCACTTCATATCAGTCTTTTCTGTCATTATAATGGCAGAAAGACACATAATGTCCCACTCTCCTGCATTTTGTAATTTTGCACCCTTTGGTGCCTTTCATGTGGCACTAAGGGGTGCTTAGCTTTGTATTTAGCCAAAAAAATGAAAAAAAAAAATGACGTAGGGTTCCCCCTATTTTTGTAGCCAGCTAGGGTAAAGCAGACGGCTGCAGCCTGCAGACCACAGCTGGCAACCTCACCCTGGCT
>NC_134354.1:152761366-152818866 GCF_048569485.1 Anomaloglossus baeobatrachus
GCCTGGTTCCCACCGTGAAGCATGGAGGAGGAGGTGTGATGGTGTGGGGGTGCTTTGCTGGTGACCCTGTTGGGGATTTATTCAGAATTGAAGGCATACAGAACCAGCATGCCTACCACAGCATTCCTGCAGCGACGTGCTATTCCATCCAGTATGCGTTTAGTTGGACCATCATTTATTTTTCAACAGGACAATGACCCCAAACACACCTCCAGGCTGTGTAAGGGCTATTTGACTAAGAAGGAGAGTGATGGGGTGCTATGCCAGATGACCTGGTCTCCACAGTCACCAGACCTGAACCCTATCGAGATGGATTGGGGTGAGCTTGACCACAGAGTGAAGGAAAAAGGGCCAACAAGTGCTAAGCATCTTTTGGAACTCCTTCAAGACTGTTGGAAAACCATTTCCGGTGACTACCTCTTGAAGCTCATCAAGAGAATACCAAGAGTGTGCAAAGCAGTAATCAAAGCAAAAGGTGACTACTTTGAAGAACCTAGAATATATATTTTCAGTTGTTTCACACTTTTTTAAGTATTTCATTCCACATGTTTTAATTCATAGTTTTGATGCCTTCAATGGGAATCTACAATTTTCAGAGTCCTGAAAATAAAGAAAACTCTTTGAATGAGAAGGTGTGTCCAAACATTTGGTCTGTACTGAATCTGATAGGGATTTGGGCTTTTTAGCTACAAATCAGACAGCTTGTTTAAGAATCTGCAAAAGTTTATCAGTCTGTTTTAACAGTGGTAAATTCTTTTTAATAATGGAAACTATGGATGGAAAATGTGCTGAAATAGCAGTAGAAAAAGTTACAATATTAGACTCCAACAGTCCCTTAAAGAATTTGCCATTATAAAGACAATCATGTCTGGATTTACTAGTAGAAGTACATTTAGCTCTATTAATAAAATTCTAAGAGTATCGCCGCTGTCTAAATCTGGAGCTAATCTTAAGACGTTCAGACTCAAAATCAGATGAGCATGCTCTCCTAGCTTTATTAAATTTCCCTGGTTTTTAATAAGATGTTTGGGATGAGAGCTGGTTGCGTGGAGGATAATGTTTCCAGAAATCGTCTTGTATTTTTATTCTATTATCCTTTATATCACCAATCAATAATCCTAAAAATGGAGGGATGTTATTTTTCTTTTCAGACACAAATTCAAGATTAAGAGCATTAGAATTCAAATATTGAAAAAAAAATTGAAAATTTTGAATATTACGAATAATGATAAATAGTATATCATCAATATAACATACTGTCAAGACAATATATTGAGAAAATGGATTTGATGTGGAGAATAGATAGTTTCTTCCCATACATCCATATATAGATTTGCCAATGCAGGGGAACACTTTCCAGCCATAGGGCAATTTCTAATCTGCAAGAAAAAAAAATCCATTAAACATAAAATTATTATGGGATATTAGAAATGCAGTAGCAGAAATAATGTATGAAACCACAAGACTAGGCCAAACAGTATATTGTCTTAAATAAAATGATAAGGCTTTTATAGTTAAATCATGAGGAATACAAGAATGGAGTGATGTGACATCGCTGATAACCCAGTTATGTTCGGCAGGCCATCGCATATTATCCATAATACACAGATATTCTTAGTATCTTTTATAAAACTCAGTGTAAATTTAACTAAAGGTTGAATAAATTTATCAACCTAGGAAGATAGCTGTTCACACATGGAACCGATCAACAACACGATTGGGCAAAAAGCAGAGGGAAAAGAGCCTTTATGTACTTTTGGGAACCAATAGAAAACAGGAATAATAAGGTCAGCAACATAAATATATTGAGCTTCCTTAATAGACATAACCTGAAAAGAAACAGCCTTCTGAAGTGAACAAAATAATTTAGATTAAAATTCATTGGTGGGATCCTTAGGTAGTTTATGGTACGTATTACAATCCAATAGCATTTTGGTAATTTCTTTTTACTATAGCAAACTATCGAGCACCACAAAAGAGCCAGCCTTTTCCAAATACTGAACAATAATGTTCCCATTTTGTTCCAGAGATTTCAAAGCCTTAGCTTCAGACGCTCTTAAGTTGTTCCTGGCACCAATATGCTTGTCCAGCAAGCAGTTTTTAAGACGCCTTTCCACAGCCTTCTGGAACAGATCCATATTTTTAGTCCTAGATTGGACTAGATAGAAGGAAGAATTTGAAATCCGTCGTTCATCAAAGTCCGTGAGATCAAAATCAGTAGATAATTCTGATGCTGATTCAAATTGTAATTGTTCCAGAGAGAGAATGGAACATTGTTTAGAAAAAGAAAAAGAAAACACTTTGTTGTCAGATTTAAAGGTATGTATAAATGCGAAATATTTCTCATGATCTTGAGATTATTATGATCATGTTCCATCTTATTTGAACACGTATCCCCATCTCCATGTAAAAAATGTCTCTTTAAGGTTAGTTGTCT
Organism: Anomaloglossus baeobatrachus; assembly: GCF_048569485.1. NCBI lineage: Eukaryota > Metazoa > Chordata > Amphibia > Anura > Aromobatidae > Anomaloglossus > Anomaloglossus baeobatrachus. The sequence continues at coordinate 152,763,804 of NC_134354.1, forward strand.
GACAAATATATTAACATATTCAAAACTCAATTTTTTTAAGAACTTCAGTTTGATCATAATACAATGTAGAAGCCGAAGAGTCATAACGGAAACATCATAATCTTGCATCAATACTTGCTGTTCCTCGCGTATGTCCTACAAGTGACTCTTCTTTCTGTGCTTTCTGCCTCTGCAGTGTTTGGATAGTTTTTTGAAGGAAAATTTCTCACATTATTATTTTTCCTATATGGAGTGGTGTCCAAATCAAATGTAGGAACTCCAGAGATATCACTGGGTTGTTTAGTTAATTCGGCATCAGATGGGCTGACATTCTTATTGCAATCACATTTAGCAGATTTATTATCACCTTTCAATATAGGTTTGGGAAAGTTAGAAAATGTAAAGTCATTAGTTTTCCATGTAAAAATCGCATTATTTCCATTATCTTATGTGTCTCTGTCAAATTTCTTCCTTTTTATAGGCATTATGTTTTCGTCGAGTTTATTTAGATTACTGGATAATTTATCATTTAATATCTTAGAATCATGATCATTAGAATGTGAATTCAATTTCACCTGCAAATATGGAATGCTTTTCTCCAATTCTTTTAATTTAATACTTTCATATTTAATGAACAGTAGAAGTAATTACTCAGAGCACGTAGAAAGAATAGCCTTCCATTGAAAAGTAAATTCATCACCAAATGAGGTATTAGACACTTTCTTAATCCTCAAACCAAGGGGAATCATATTGGTATCCAAATATTTTTTTAAGAGTGGTAATATCCCACCACATTTTTAATCTTTGGGATAATAATTTTTCCAAGAAACATATCACATGTTTGAATACTGATAATACTTCCATGGAACATAATGGTGGCATAGTAAATACATGGGTTACTTTACACATTCTATGACTATTGTCGATAGATAATCAATATGAAGTAATAACATCATCAGTCATTTTAGACGAGTATATAAGAAAGGAGGACTATGGGCATGATGATTTGGATAATCCAACAGATTTAGAAAAAAGACAGGGTTTCCATCATCTCACTAGTTCATAAGCATTCAGCCTGGGTGCGATGCATGGACATTTTGTGGGGCCAACTCCCAAGTGAAACCACAGGAACAAAAAGTGAAGGAACTCCAGCTTACACAAAAAGTAGGAAGCAAAACATTTTTTTCAATTAATACATATTTTTGTTATGCTATTAAAAATCCATAAAATTAAAGCTTACGCGTTTCAAGCAGATTACTGCTCATAGCAACAAAATAATACATAAAGGAAACTGATAAGTGAATAACAAAATAATAAACTCCCAATCACAAGAGAGCATTAGTTAGCAAATGACACACCCATAATCAATTACACATGCTTTGGAACAACACAAAAAAAACTCAGAAAAAAATCCAATTTGGACATAATTTCACACAAAACCCCAAAAATAGACCAACAAAATTGATGACACCCTCAACTTAATATTTGGTTGCACACCCTTTGGAATAAATATTGCAATCAATTGCTTACTATAACCATCAACAAGCTTCTTACCCTTCTCAAGTGGAATTTTTTACCACTCTTCTTCTGCAAACTGCTGCAGGTCTCTCATATTTAAAGACTGCCTTCTCCCAACAGCAATTTTAAGATCTCTCCACAGGTGCTCAATGATATTTAGATCTTGACTCATTGTTGCCCACTTCAGAACTCTCCAGCAGTTTGTTTGCATCCATTTTTGGGTGCTTCTTGAAGTATCTTGGGTTTGTAGTTCTGATGGAAGACCCATAACCTAGGTATAGAAACCCAGTTATCTGACACAGCACAACATTGTGACCCAAAATCCTTTGGTAATCTTCAGATTTAATGATGCATTGCACACAGTCAAGGCACCAAGTCCAAACGGCTGCAAAACAACCTCAAAACAACTTTGAACCACCAACACGTTTGATTGTAGCTACTGTGCTCTTTTTTTGTAGTCCTCATTCTATTTTTGGAAACAGTACACTGATGTGCTTTATCTAAAACCTCTGTCTTGGTCTTATCTCTACTTACATAGATTTTAGCAAACTATAGCTTAGCTTTTCTACGTCTCTGCAACAACAGTGGGCTCTTCCTGCATCTCCTGTAAAAGAATATTATTTAATTCAAATTTAAACTGATGCACCATGGGCCTGCAGGTCAGCTAGAATTTGTTTGGAACTTGACTGGGGTTGCTTATCCAATATGCAGATTATCCTGTGTTGCAACATTTCATCAATTTTCTTTGCCATCCATGTCCAGGTGTATTAGCTGCAGTTCCATGGGTTGCCAACTTCTTTATTATGTTGCACACCATGGACAAAGAAACTTCAAAATCTCTGGATTGTCTACTTGTAAACTTGAGTTTGTTGATATTTTTCAACACATTTTGTTCTCAAGTATTTAAACACTTCTCTTCTTTCTGTTCACCATTCTAAAGGTACCGTCACACATAACGAGATCGCTAGCGAGATCGCAGCTGAGTCACGGTTTCCGTGACTCAGTAGCGATCCCGTTAGCGATCTTGTTATGTGTGACACCTACCAGCGATCAGGCCCCTGCTGTGAGATCTCTAGTCGTTGTAGAATGGTCCAGGCCATTTTCTTCAAAGGCGATGTCCTGCTGGGCAGGACACATCGCTATGTTTGACACTGTGTGACAGGGTCACAGTGACTGCTGAGATCGTTATACAGGTCGCTACTAAGATCTGACTGTGTGACATCTCACCAGTGACCTCCTAGCGACTTACCTGCGATCCCTATCAGGTCGGATCGTTTTCGGGATCGCTGGTAAGTCGTTGTGTGTGACTGGGCCTTTAGACACATAAGGCAAATATTGAGTCAACTTCTCCCCTTTTAATCTAGATTCAGATATACTTTTCATATTGCCTACATCTGTTGTTTGTCACAGTAAATATATTTCCAAAGGTGCTATTGACAGGAATATATCACCAGATGTCAGTAACAACCCATCCAATCCATGCAGGCAAAGAAATCAAACCATTGATGTCAATACATTAAGTGATGTGTAATAATGAGCAATAAATAGAGGATAAGTTGTGCTCAACCGCTATGGTCCTGGTGCTCGGGAGAAAAAAGTCCAAATATCAAAAAGTTACCCCGGCACACAGTAAAGAAAGATGAACAGTCCAGGTATAGTGGTATGCTTGTGTTATTTTATTATTTCATATATAAATGGACACAAGGACTAGGGGACACAATATGCAACTGGGTAAGGAATTGGCTAAAAGATAGGAAACAAAGAGTAGTCATAAATGGTACATTTTCTAAATGGGCTGTAGTCAGCAGTGGGGTGCCGCAGGGATCTGTGCTTGGACCGATTCTTTTTACTCTCTTTATTAATGACCTTGTGGATGGGATTGATAGTACAGTGTCAGTCTTTGCCGATGACACCAAACTATGTAGGATATTAAAAACTGACCTGGATAGTACAATATTACAAAAAGATCTGGATAAGATGTCAGAATGGGCAGATACTTGGCAAATGAGATTTAATGTTGATAAATGTAAAGTAATGCACCTAGGACGGAGTAATCCTATAGCTGCATATACATTAAATGGAAGTAAACTCGGGACTTCAGAACAGGAGAAGGACTTGGGTATTCTCATTACAAATAAGCTGAGCAGCAGCACTCAATGTCAAGCAGCAGCTGCTAAAGCAAACAAGATTTTAGGGTGTATAAAAAGATAGATTAGATCCCGTGATCCCAACGTATTGTTACCCCTCTATAAATCACTAGTAAGGCCACATCTGGAATACGGGATCCAGTTTTGGGCTCCACATTTTAAAAAGGACATTCAGAAGTTAGAGTCAGTTCAAAGGCGGGCAACTAGACTATTACAAGGAATGGAAGGCCTCCCATATGATGACAGGTTGAAAAAGTTAGATATGTTTAGCTTAGAAAAAAGACGTCTCAGAGGAGATCTCATTTATATGTATAAATACATGTGTGGTCAATATAAAGGACTGGCACATGACTTATTCCTTCCAAAGACAGTACTAAGGACTATGGGGCACTCACTGCGAGTGGAAGAAAAGCGATTCCGAAACCTAAATAGGAAAGGGTTCTTTACAGTTAGAGCGGTCAGACTGTGGAATGCCCTACCACAAGAGGTAGTAATGGCAGATACTATAACAGCTTTTAAAAAAGGGCTGGATGATTTCCTCAGTACACAAAACATTGTTGGTTATAAATGACTTAGTGACTAAATGTAGAACTGGTGGAGGAAGGTTGAACTAGATGGACCTAGGTCTTTTTTCAACCTAAGTAACTATGTAACTATGTATGTAACGGTTCTGTCCGACGTTGCGGCTCGTGCACCTGTCCCTGGTGAAGGCTCTTGCACGAGCCGCAACGTCAGACAGAACCGTTTATATATGAAATAATAAAATAACACAAGCATACCACTATACCTGGACTGGTCATCTTTCTTTACTGTGTGCCGGGGTAACTTTTTGATAATAATGAGCAATGTCACAGGGAAAAAGTAATGAACATGCTTACTGAAATTTATTTAATACTTTGTACAAAAGCTTTTGTTGGTGATGACAGCTTCAAGGTGCATCCTGTATGGAGAAATTAGTCGCATGCATTGCTCAGTTGTGATTTTGACCCATTATTTCAAATAAACACTCTTCAAATTCTTAAGGTTCTGTGGGCTCCTTCTATGAACTCTGAGTTGTGGATTCTTCAATAAATGTTCAATTTGATTCAAGTCAGATGATTGGCTGGACCATTTTTAGTGTGGTGCTTCCATTTTGAAATTTTTGCTGAGAAGTAAACGTGTTCAAAGGATAAATTGCTACAATATAAGGAGTGGCTAAATCTGCAGTTTGGTACATCCTGAAAAAGAAAGAAAGCACTGGTAACCTCAGCAATGCAAAAAGACCTGGACACCCACGGAAAACAATAATGATGGATGATCGCAGAATAATTACCATGGTGAAGAGAAACCTCTTCACAACATCCAACCAAGGGAACAACACTCCCCAGGATGCACAAATATCAATATCCAAATCTACCATGAACAGAAGACTGCATGAAAGAAAATACAGAGGGTTCACTGGATGGTGCAAGCCTCTCATAAGCCCCAAGAGTAAGAAGGCTAGATTGGACTTTGCTAAAAGAAAGATCTTAAAAAAACAGCACAGTTCTGGATGAACATTTTTTTTGGACAGATGAAATCAAAATCAACCTCTACCAGATTGATATAAAGAAAAAAGTATGGTGAAGGCATGGTACAGCTCATGATCCAAAGCATACCACACCATTTGTAAAAGATGACAGAGGCAGTGGGATGGCTTGGGCATGAATGGCTGCCAGTGGCACTGAGTCCCTAATGTTTATTACTGATGTGACACAGGACAGAAGAAGCCAGATGAATTCTGGGGTTTTCAAAGACTTAAGGGGGCTTTACACGCTACGATATCGTTAATGTTTGGTCGTCGGGGTCAAGTTGTTAGTGACGCACATCCGGCGTCATTAACGATATCGCAGCGTGTGACACTGACCAGCGACCTTAAGCGACCTCAAAAATGGTGAAAATCGTTCACCATGGAGAGGTCGTCCCAAACTCAAAAATTGGTAAGGGTTGTTTATCCAGGTGGTTCATCGCTCATGCAGCAGAACACATCGCTATGTGTGACACCACAGGAGCGAGGAATGTCTCCTTACCTGCCGCCGGCCACAATGCGGAAGGAAGGAGGTAGGCGGGATGTTACGTCCTGCTCATCTCCGCCCCTCCGCTTTGATTGGCCGGCCGCTTAGTGACGTTGCGGTGACGTCGCTGTGATGCCGAACGTCCCTCCCCCTTGAAGGAGGGCTTGTTCGGCAGTCACAGCAACTCCGCCAACCAGGTAAGTATGTGTGACGCTGCCGTAGCGATAATGTTCGCTACGTCAGCCTTCACAAACAATCGCATGCACGACAGGGGCGGGTACTTACACGTTCGCTATCGCTACAAATTGCTAGCGATATCGCTACCATGTAAAGCCCCCTATACTCTGTGCTCAAATCCAACCAAGTGCAGCGAAACTGATTGGTCGGTGTTTTATACTAGATGGACAATGATGACCCAAAACATAAGGCCAAAGCAAGCCAGGTGATTATTAAAGCAAAGAAGTGGAATTTTCTTGAATGGCCAAGTCAGTCACCTGATCTCAAACCAATGGAGAATGCATTTCACTTGTTAAAGACTAAACTTCAGACAGAAAGGTCCACAAACAAACAGCAACTGAAAACAACTGAACTAAAGACCGGCAGAGCATTAAAAAGGAGGAAACACTCCGTCTGGTGATGTCCATGAGTTTCAAGACTTCAGGCAGTCATTCAGAGAACCTCTGCTATGAACCTGGATTCTTCTCTGGGACTTGTAGTTCCACACATCTTTTGGTAACATGTTTCAGGGCTAGATGCATGGGATAGTCCCAGAAATTGATGGTCGGGACTGACCATCCAAATAACTCCCACCCAGTGGTGTGTCTGGGAGGATATCATGGGTCTAGTTGTGATCACATGGCAGTCTACCAGGGTCCTGGGAGGAAATAGATCTGATGGAGCACATGGTGAGCCCATGTGAGGAGTGTGTTGAGACTCCTGAATAGAGAGGTCTGTGAGTAAAGGATGTGATGCCGGCACGGGGACTCTGTGTATGAAGCCTTGCGGATATGTTTTAATGAAATGTAACTGTGGATTATGACAGGCTTAAATAAACTGCATGCACATTTGAAGCGATAAAGTGCTCCTGTGAGACTCAATCCCGCTACCTGACGCATGGTCCCCCATACGCTCGGGGCCCGCGTTGTCACTATATATATATGTATATATATATAATGACACCCCTGAGGTATCAGGTGCCACAAAATATGTAACCAACGGTAGACAACACAAACCCTAGAATACCAGTGCCAGTGACAACACAAGACACAAACACACAACCCCTTTTCCCTGCCTGGAGACGGCTTAGAGGTGCCTATTGGTAGGAGCTCTTCCAATCTGTAAGCTATAAACCCGGGAGGAGAAAGGGCGGGAGTTGAACAGAGAGCAGACGGGAACTGAAGTCAGTTAAGAGCAAGGAAGATGTCAGATATCACCAAGCAGTCATTAGAACTTGTAGCCATAAACCATGTGAAATTGACACCCAGCAGAAAGGGCCATACATATGCTTTGACAATGGTGGACCATTACTCCAGATTCCTAGTGGTAGCTCCAGTGAAGGACTTAACAGCACAGACAGCAGCAAGAACATTTCAAACCTACTTTTGCAGACCACGCGGTTATCCTGAACAGGTATTAGTGGATCAAGGCACTGTATTTGAATCTGAAGTCTTTCAAGAATTCTGTAACTTATATGGTTGTAAGAAAATCTGTACCACACCAAGACCAACGGCATGTGTGAAAGAATGAATCAAATAGTTGTTGAAGTGTTAAAAACCTTGCTATTGTAGAGAGAAACATGTGGCCAGAAAAGTTACCCGACTTAGTGGACATGTACAACAATATCCCTATGAGTTCTACAAATTGTACCCCAGCGTACCTGATGAGAGCAAGACCTGAAAGGCTACCAGTTGATCATGAAATGGGAATCGAGATCCCTGAAACCAATTCATCAGATGCTGATTGGGACTCTACTCGCCAAGAGCAATACAAAAAAATACAAGACTGTGTAGAAAGGAGTCTGAATCAAATCAGAGAAAAACAAGAAAGGGATTATAACATGAATGCTCAAGCAGTTTCCTTAACCCCTCGGAAATAGTCCTAAAAAGGAAAAGAAGAACCCAGAAACTTGATGATCAGTGGGAAGCTGAACCTTACATGGAGTTATCCTCCAATTTTGACAACAAGAAGACCTGTATGATCAGTAAAGACAAAGGAAGAACAACAGCAACAGTCTCTAGAGATCACCTGAAGAGATGCCCAGAGCAATTGAAGTCCAAAAAAGAGATTCCTCATACACCTCTGATAGAGAAACAGAAAGAGAATGATCCACACTGTACTTGGAGATTTTCCTGAAGATTTGCCTGAGTACAATGAAGTCATAATAGTACCAGTGATCACTTTTCCGCAACTTGCAGAAATACCAGAAAAAAACAAGAACTTGTTCAAGTTCCAGAAGAACCACCTGTTGTAGCAGAACCAGAGAATCCTGCAATCTGTGAATCTGTCAATCCTGTGGTAAGACCTAGAAATCGCAGACAATTGCCCAACCTACCTATCACACATAGGTCCACTCAGAAAACAGGCATTAGTGAGAAACTGGAAATACGTAGGACAAATAGTAACAATTTTGGTCGACCCCGATCTTGGTATGGAGAGTGGGAATAAAAAAAAAAATGAAATTGTAAACTAAACAAAATGTAAAAAGTGTCCTTTTGTAAATAGATTGTAAATAGTAGTGTGCAAAAGGTGGAGGAACTGGGCTTCGCCCCATGAACATTAAGTTAGGAAAAGCAAGTTCTTAGGGTGGGGAGGTAGTAACTAGGAATCCTAAGCCGAGACGCCCATAGGGACCATAGAAAAATAAGAAAATATGAATAGTTATAAAATGTAACTGGTTCTAGAATATTTACGTAATATATTTGGTGAACACGTCGACCATACAGAGACTTTACTGTATGAACTTTTTGGGTCATTATTAGAGTTGAGCGCGGTTCGAGGTTCGAGGTTCTCCAGTTCTAGGCTCGAGTGATTTTGGGGGCTGTTCGAGATCGAACTAGAACTCGAGCTTTTTGCAAAAGCTCGATAGTTCTAGATACGTTCGAGAACGGTTCTAGCAGCAAAAAGCAGGGCTTTTTACAGCTACAGTGTGCAGGAGCCATCGCTGGCAGCTTGCCAGAAGCTGGTAACCAAGATAAACATCGGGTATCCAAGCAAAGCGCTTTGGTTAGTAACCCGATGTTTATCCTAGTTACGTGCAGGAAGCCCACACTTCCCCGCTCAGCTCGCTCTGCCCCCTCCTGCCCGCGGCATGTACACATACATACACACACACACACACACACACACACACACACATGGTCCCGCTCGGCTTACCTGCGGTGATGAAGTCCCGACATCCTGACCTCAGCGCTGTCACTGTCCTCCATGGCCGCCACTTGTCACATCACCTTCTCTCGCTTCCGACCCGAGACTGACTAGCGGTGACGTCACGGGCCTCTCGCGATACTTGGTGTGAAGGCGCCGGTCATTGAACTCAGTGACAGGGACTGTCAGTGTGCTGGAGATCAGCGCAGGTAATGTACCTCGCTGACAGCAGCACTTGTCATGCCCTGCAGTGACCTGGGCTGACCCATTGATGTTAGCTCAGGTCACTGCACTGCTCTCCCAGCCAATGGGGAACATCTTGCTCTTCATTGACTGGGACAGTGTGGATCGTCATGGCAACCCCTTGGATTACACCAGACCTGGATTTGTTTTTCTTTCTAATAAATTGGTTAAAGAGGGAATGTTTTGGGGAGTGTTTTTTCAAATAAAAATGTGTTTGTCGTCTATTTTTTTTTATTACTAACTGGGTTGGTGATGTCGGGTATCTGATAGACGCCTGACCTCATCAACCCCAGGGCTTGATGCCAGGTGACATTACACATCTGGTATTAACCCCATATATTACCCCGTTTGCCACCGCACCAGGGCGCGGGATGAGCTGGGGCGAAGCACCAGGATTGGCGCATCTAATGGATGCGCCACTTCTGGGGCGGCTGCGTCCTGCTATTTTTAGGCTGGGGAGAGTCCAATAACCATGGACCTCCCTAGTCTGAGAATATCAGGCCCCAGCTGTCTGCTTTACCTTGGCTGGTGATCCAATTTTGGGGGACCCCTACGTGTTTTTTTTTTTAATTATTTATTTAATTTAAAATAACAGCGTGGGGTGCCCTCAGTTTTGGATTACCAACCAAGGTGAGGTTGCCAGCTGTGGTCTGCAGGCTGCAGCCGTCTGCTTTACCCTAGCTGGCTACAAAACTAGGGGGAACCCTACATCATTTTTTTTTTTCATTTTTTTGGGTAAATACAAAGCTAAGCACCCCTTAGTGCCACATGAAAGGCACCAAAGGGTGCTCCACTTTTTCTCCACTTTTTCTCCATTTTTTCTCCACTTTTTCTCCATTTTTTTCTCCACTTTTTCTCCACTTTTTCTCCACTTTTTCTCCATTTTTTCTCCACTTTTTCTCCACTTTTTCTCCATTTTATTCTCCACTTTTTCTCCACTTTTTCTCCATTTTTTTCTCCTTTTTGTTCTCCATTTTTTTCTCCATTTTTTCTCCACTTATTCTCCACTTATTCTCCACTTTTTCTCCACTTTTTCTCCATTTTTTTCTCCACTTTTTCTCCACTTTTTCTCCACTTTTTCTCCACTTTTTCTCCACTTTTTTTCCACTTTTTCTCCATTTTTTTCTCCATTTTTTCTCCACTTTTTCTCCATTTTTTTCTCCATTTTTTCTCCATTTTTTCTCCACTTTTTCTCCACTTTTTCTCCACTTTTTCTCCACTTTTTCTCCACTTTTTCTCCACTTTTTCTCCATTTTTTCTCCACTTTTTCTCCATTTTTTTCTCCACTTTTTCTCCACTTTTTCTCCACTTTTTCTCCGTTCTTTTTCTCGGTCGGTCGGTCTAACCATTAGCTCTGCCATGCATAGTGTAGCTCTACACCTACTGCACATGTTACTTTATGATTGACATCTCTTTCGTACCAGAGCTGTCTAAGCCTACTCTGACCCCATATTTGTCATTACTATATTGTCCTTGTACTGTATTATGACATTTGTATCATGTGTTTCATTTCTTGCTGTGTTGCAATTGTTTTGCTGCATCCCAATTGTACCTCTACATTGTTCGAGTTTATGTTATTGTTCTCTCACTCTTATGTGATACTGATTATTGTCATTTTTCATGATTACATGCAGATAAGTCCAATCTGACGAAGGCTCAGGCCGAAACGTCATTTGTAACTTGTTTTGGACAAAAACATATATGCTTATGAAAAATTTTTTTTTCTTAATACGGACCAATAAAGAGTGATTTTGCATTACTATCCGTTGTGACTTACTGACTTAGTCTGGGAGATTTAGAGTGCCGAGGTTACTCACTAATTTTTATCTATTATTACCTCTGAGCACCTATATACCAGTGAGCAGAGCTTCCTCTACAGTAGTTCTCCTGATTAGGCATGCCTTTACCTCATGAGCAGGGCATTGCAGCTTTGGTAGCAACCATTACGACATGGACTCTGCTGCTGTGGACCCGAGAAGAGTGAGTGCAGATTCATTGCACCTACACTCCTCACATGAAGGGTCCGCACTCCTAGAAAATGGGGGATACGTTCCCTGAGTGTCTCCCCTCCCATATTCTAGACGGTCCAGAGTCGTCGTGGGACCCCTTTATTTTTTTTCTTACAATAAATTGGTGAAAGAGGAAATGTTTTGGGGACTGTTTTTTCAAATAAATTTCTTTTGTCGATTTTTTTTTTTTTTGTTAGTATTGACAGTTTATGATGTTGGGTATCTAATAGACGCCATGACATCACAAACTGCTGGGCTTGATCTCAGGTTACTTTATAGCTAGTATCAACCTGATTTGTTACCCCGTTTGCCACTGCACCAGGGCACGGGATGAGCTGGGGTGAATCGCCAGGATTGGCGCATCTAGTGGATGCGCCACGTCTGGGGTGCCTGCGGCCTGCTATTTTTAGGCTGTGAAGACCCAATAACTATGGACCTTCCCACCCTGAGAATACCAGACCACAGCTGTCCGCTTTACCTTGGCTGGTGATCCAATTTGGGGGGGACCCTACTTTTATTGTGTAATTATTAATATTTATAAAATAATTATAAAAAAGAACCTGAGGGGACCTCCACATTGGATCCCCAACCACGGTAAAGCTGCCAGCTGTGGTTTTCAGGCTACAGCCGTCTGCTTTACCCTAGCTGGCTATCAAAAATGGGGGGACCCAACGTCATTTTTTTTTTAACTATTTTTTAAATAGAAAAAATTAATGGGCTTCCCTGTATTTTGATTGCCAACCAAGGTAACGGCAGGCAGATGGGGGTGGCAACCCATAGCTGTCTGCTTTATCTGCGCTGAGAATCAAAAATACCGCGGAGCGCTACGTCATTTTTTTAAAGATTTATTTTTACAGCACTGTGATGTCCAGCAATCAAAATACAGGGAAGCCCATTTTATTTTTAGTTATTTAAATAAATAATTAAAAAAAATATATATGGGCTCCCGCTGCATTTTTTGTATTGCTAGCTAAGGGTAATCCAAGCAGCTACTGGCTGCTAACCCCCACTGCTTGGTGTTACCTTCACTGGCAATGGAAAATCCAGGGAAGCATTTTTTATTTTTTTTGCCAAAAAACTACAAAAAAAGGACGTGAGCTTCGCCATATTTTTGTATGCTAGCCAGGTATAGCAGGCAGGTGCTGGAAGAGTTGGATACAGCGCCAGAAGATGGCGCTTCTATGAAAATGCCATTTTCTGAGGCGGCTACAGACTGCAATTCGCAGCAGTGGGGCCCAGAAAGCTCAGGCCAACCTGTGCTGCGGATTCCAATCCCCAGCTGCCTAGTTGTACCTGGCTGGACACAAAAATGGGGCGAGGCCTACGTCATTTGTTTTCTAATTATTTCATGAAATTCATGGAATAATAAAAAAGGGCTTCCCTTTATTTTTGGTTCCCAGCCGGGTACAAATAGGCAACTGGGGGTTGGGGGCAGCCGTACCTGCCTGCTGTACCTGGCTAGCATACAAAAATATGGCGAAGCCCACATAATTTTTTCAGGGGGCAAAAAACTTCTGCATACAGTCCTGGATGGAGTATGCTGAGCCTTGTAGTTCTGCAGCTGCTGTCTGGCACCTGCAGAACTACAACAACGTGGACCTTTGATCATTGGACTGACTATCAACTGAACAAATGTAAATATGTTGTCTTCTAAGAAACATTCAAGCAAAATACCTCCCTTGCATGGGAAGAATTGATTACATATTTTGATGTTGATGCATATTCAAAATTGCAGTTAACTGTACTTTTGTCATCTTTTCAGCCCAAGGACGTGCTGGAATTTACCATGGGGGAATGTAGCACCCCTGAGGTATCAGGTGCCACAAAATATGTAACCAACAGTGGACAATTCAAACCCTGGAATACCAGTGTCGGTGACAACACAACACACAAACACACAATCCCTTTTTCCCTGCCTGGAGACGGCTTTGAGACAGGCTTGATGGAAGCCGCCTATTGGTAGGAGCCCATCCAATCCGTAAGCTAGAAACCTGGGAGGAGGAGGGGCTGGAGTTGAACAGAGAGCAGGCGGGAACTGAAGTCAGTTAAGAGCTTGGAATATGTCAGTGAGGAGTTGGAGTCAGTTAGAGGGAGGAGTTAAGCATAAGTTCACATTAGTTCAGTGTGAGAAGATGAAAGTGAGAGAAAGTGAGGAGAAAGATGTTAAAACCTGAAGAAAGAACTGGAGCTAAAACAGGAGGAGAGTGGCTGTGGAGTAAGGAACCAGTACTCAAGGAACCGAGGGTTGCCAGAGGAGTGAGGGACCAATACTCACAGAACTAAGCACAAGGCGGGGTGCAGAACCCTAAAATGGGAGTATGCGTCAAGCTACCTGTTGAATCTGCTAGGTGAGGGGATCATCAGGGTCTCCCACCAACCTGAGTGTCCAGAGCAAAGCAGCAAAGAGGGGACCTGGGGACAGGGACAGGAGTCTAACCATTAAAATTCTCCAGGCTGCCTGCTATATGGGCAAAGACTGTGAAATGGAGGGGATCCCAAGAAGCTTTAGGCCAAAGGGACCCATCAAAAACCAAAGGGTGCACTTAGGACAGCCCACCAGGTGACTAACTGGCACTGGTAACAAAGGGTGAGGGAACACCTGAAAACCAGAACCAGTCGGGTGGTGGTACCAGAACAGTGAGTAAAAAACAGTTTAAACTGCAGTCCCTATGTGGCTTGAATCCTTTCCACCTTGGTGCATCATCAGCTAACACTGCACACTACGACCACCATCATCCTCTTCCGGGGCCTAGTCCTGCTTGCGGAGGGCCAGAACACCTGAGATGCATTATACTACCCGCCCTAGAAAGATCGCGCAGCAGCGGCTCTCACAAAATAGCTGAAACCCACAAGTGGCGTAGTCAAAAACTTTTTTATTTATTTTATTTTTATTTTTCCATTTTTTTTCACCCTTTCTCGGATTGATCCACGGGGTTATGGAACCGGGCAACGGCTGCAACCACGATACCCCTGTTCACTGCACACCCGGGAACGAGTACCCCACTGCCCTGGGGCGTCATATATATATATATATATATATATATATATATATATATATATATATATATATATATATATATATATATATACACACACTGTATATGGACAGCCCAAAATTTAATCAATGTGCAGATGAGTGGTGGCTTTTTCCACTGACCAAATCTGCGTGTGAAAAAAAGTCAGGATGCACTAGTTTCTACTATAAATCGGATTAATTGGATGACACTCAACCATTCAAATTGGGTGCTATATGGAGACACAGCATAGTATCTGAATTTTATGGCTACATTCCAATTCAGTAACGTAGGATACTGTAAATGGCCCTGTATTGATTAATAGCTGCTGCTGTGAAAATATGAATTGCACATAGATGAGATACTCCTGATGAATGCCACATGCCGAAATGCGCGTCAGGACTTAGTGACAGCACCAGCAGGAGGAGATGCTATCAGGTATTTTTCCTATTACCCCTTGACACTGCTGCCATCATAGTGAAAATATGCACTAGCCGTACTTTTTCTTCATTGGCTCTGTATTGTTATGGGTTTACAGTTACTATTTATTTGATTATTTTCTTACATATGTGCCTCTCTACTTGGTCATTGAGCCTCAGAGGTGCATAAGACATGCTTATCAATATAATTTACAGTGTGTCTGCTTATCCTGTCATTCCATCTCCCCCTGCCATTCTGTGCTGCTTTTTTGTAATCACTATTTGCACCTTGGTTTAGAACTACTTCTAATGTAATTTATATTTTACTCTTGGCTATATATTGTGCTCTCTCTATATGTGATCAAATCTATATATATAATTGCCTTATTCTGTCTGTCTGTCTGTCTGTCTTGCTCCAAAATTGTGTCCTTACGGTGACACAAAGCTGATTGGCCGCTGGGCTCGCCATGGCCCCGCCCCCCCCGCACGGATTGGCCGCTCGCCTCGCCTCCGCCCCCCCACGGATTGGTCGCTCGCCTCGGCCTGGCCCCGCCCTTCGCATGGATTGGCCACTCGCCCCGGCTCTCCGCACGCATTGCCACACATAACCTTGCGCTGCTTGGATCGTGACGGAGCCGGTGAACGCTGGTAACCATTATACACATCGGGTAACTAAGGTCCCTTAGTTACCCAATGTGTATCATAGTTACCAGTGTACACCGGCTCCGTCACGATCCCAGCAGCGCCACACATAACCTTGCGATGCTTGGATCTTGACGGAGCCGGTGAACGCTGGTAACCATTATACACATCGGGTAAATAAGGTCCCTTAGTTACCCAATGTGTATCATAGTTACCAACGTACACCGGCTCCCGGTACACATGTGCAGGGAGCCGGCATTATACTCCTCTCCCCCCAGGACTACTCCTCCTATTATAGTCCTCCTATTATACTCCTCTCTGAGTATAATAGGAGAACTATTATAGCATGGGGGATGGAGCACGATGGGGTGCGCAGCATGGGGGATGTAGCACGATGGGGGGTGCGCAGCATGGGGGATGGAGCACGATGGGGAGTGCGCAGCATCGGGGATGGAGCACGATGGGGAATGCGCAGCATAGGGGATGGAGCACGATGGGGGGTGGGCAGCATAGGGGATGGAGCACGATGGGGGGTGGGCAGCATAGGGTATGGAGCACGATGGGGGGTGGGCAGCATGGGGGATGGAGCACGATGGGGGGTGCTCAGCATCGGGGATGGAGCACGATGGGGAATGCGCAGCATAGGGGATGGAGCACGATGGGGGGTGGGCAGCATGGGGGATGGAGCACGATGGGGGGTGCGCAGCATGGGGGACGGGGCACGATGGGGGGTGCACAGCATGGGGGATGGAGCACGATGGGAGGTGCACACCTCCCCCCAACACACACACACAACACACCACACACTGGGAACCACAAACACCGCCATACACAGACACCCACACACACAGACAACGCCGCACACACACAACACCCAACACACAAACACCGCGGCATACATAAATATACGCACATACCGCACAACACACACATTGCACAAAACATACCTCCCCCAAAACACACCACACCCACACAAACCGCGCAACACACACACACACAACGCTACAGACACACAGCGCTCCACAAACAACGCAACACACGCAACACACATACAACACCGCTCTCACCCCCCGCCACACCCAGACAACACCCAGAACATGTACAGCCCCTACACAAACACTTGGCAACTACACACAACAACATCTATATATTTATATAACAAAAATCATACATGAACTACACAATACGTAAATTCTAGAATACCCGATGCGTAGAATCGGGCCACCTTCTAGTATGTATATATATATATATATATATATATATATATATATATATATACCACAGTTGAAAAGTTTAGGGTGACCTAGACAATTTTTTCTTTTCCATGAAGAATCATACTTTTATTTATCAAGTGAGTTGCATAATGGATGGAAAATATAGTCCTGACATTGACTAGGTTAGAAATAATGATTTTTACTTGAAATAATAATTTTCTCCTTCAAACTTTGCTTTCATCACAGAATGCTCCCTTTGCTGCATTTACAGTTTTGCAGACCTTTGGCATTCTAGCTGTTAATTTGATGGGGTAATCTGGAGATATTTGACCCCATGCTTCCAAAAGTTGGATTGGCTTGATGGGCACTTTTTGCGTACCATACAGTCAAGCTGCTCCCACAACAGTTCAATAGGGTTGAGATCTGGTGACTGGGCTGGCCACTCCATTACAGATAGAATACCAGATGCCTGCTCCTTCCCTAAATAGTTCATGCATAATTTGGAGTTGTGCTTTGGGTCATTGTCCTGTTGTAAGATGAAATTGGGTCCAATCAAGCGCTGTCTACAGGGTATGGCGTTACAAAATCAAGTGAAAGCCTTCCTTATTCAAAATCCCTTTTACCTTGTACAAATCTCTGCCCAATTTCTGTGTTCTTTTGCCCATATTAATCTTTTCCTTTAATTAGCCAGTCTCAGATATGGCTTTTTCTTTGCCACTCTGCTCTGAAGGCCAGCATCCTGGAGTTGCCTCTTCACTGTAGACGTTGATACTGGCGTTTTGCGGGTACTATTTAATGAAGCTGCAAGTTGAGGACCTCTGAGGCATCAAATTCTCAAACTAGAGACTCTAATGTACTTGTCTTGTTGCTCAGTTGTGCAGCGGGGCCTCCCACTTCTCTTTCTACTCTGGTTAGAGCCTGTTTGTGCTCTCCTCTGAAGAGAATAGTACACACCGTTGTAGGAAATCTTCAGTTTCTTGGCAATTTCTTGCATGGAATATTCTTCATTTCCAAGAACAAGAATAGACTATTGGATTTCACATGAAAGTTCTCTTTTTCTGGCCATTTTGAGAGTTTAATGGAACCAAAAAATGTACTGCTTTAGATTCTCAACTAGCTCAAAGGAAGGTCAGTTTTATAGCTTCTCTAATCAGCAAAACTGTTTTCAGTTGTGCTAACATACTTGCACAAGAGTTTTCAAGGGATTTCTAAATATCCATTAGCCTTCTAACACAGTTAGCAAACATAATGTACGATTAGAACACTGGAGTGGTGGTTGTTAGAAATGTGCCTCAATACACCTATGCAGCTATTGCATGAAAAACCAGACATTTGAAGCTAGAATAGTCATTTACCACATTAACAATGTATAAAGTGTACTTCTGTTTAATTTAATGTTAGCTTCATTGAGAAAAAAATGTGCTTTTCTTTCAAAAATAAGGAAATACCTAAGTGACCATAAACTCTTGAACTGTGGTATATATACACTATCTATACAGTATAATATATATATATATATATATATATATATATATATATATATATATATATGTATATATAATTTATTTATATATATACTAGCTGTACTACCCGGCTTCACCCGGGTTAATAACTGTTGTTAACAAAATATAATGTATTTACAAAAATTTGTTCTCCACAAAACAAATAGATAGAAATGTAATTATTAAAAGGCAAAAACTAAGCTAATAGAAGCATTTCACAATATATATTTCAACACCACAGATATTCCACACAGATTTAACTAAATTGGCCAAGTAATGTTCTCCGTCTATCTCAATCCCCATCAGTCTCTTTCCCTGTCGGTCTCTTTCCCCATCTGTCTCTTTCCCCGTCTGTCTCTTTCCCTGTCTGTCTCTTTCCCCGTCTGCCTGTCTCTGTCTGTCTCTTTAATTGTCTGTCTCTATCTCTCTGTTTCTTTCCCCATCTGTCTCTTTCTAGGTCTGTCTCTTTCCCCATCTGTCTCCCCGTCTCTTTGTCTGTGTCTTTTCCTGTCTCTTTCCCTGTCTGCCTGTCTCTGTCTGTCTATTACCTTGTCTGTCTCTTTCCCTGTCTGTCACTATCAAGGTCTGTGTCTTTCCCCATCTATCTTTGTCTGTCTCTCTGGCTGTCTCCTCCTTCCCTGTCTGCCTGTCTCTGTCCCTGTCTGCATGTCTGGCTGTCTCTTTCCCCATCTGTCTCTTTCCCCATCTGTCTCTTTCCCCATATGTCTCTTTCCAGGTCTGTCTCTTTCCAAGTTTGTCTCTTTCCAGGTCTGTCTCTTTCCAGGTCTGTCTCTGTCTTTCTCTTTCCAGGTCTGCCTCTTTCCAGGTCTGTCTCTATCTGTCTCTTTCCCCATCTGTCTCTTTCCAGGTCTGTCTCTTTCCAGGTCAGTCTCTTTCCAGGTATGCCTCTGTCTGTCTCTTTCCAGGTCAGTCTCTTTCCAGATCTGTCTGTCTCTTTCGCTGTCTGTCTCTGTCTGTCTCTTTCACCGTCTGTCTCTATCTGTCTCTTTCACAGTCTGTCTCTGTCTGTCTTTTTCACTGTTTGTCTCTGTCTCTTTCCCTGTCTGTCTCTCTGTCTGTCTCTCTGTCTGTCTCTCTGTCTGTCTCTCTGTCTGTCTCTCTGTCTGTCTCTCTCTATCCGTCTCCCCACTGACATCTTATTACCTCACATATAAGCTTCTTATACTATGAATGTCTTTTGTTCCTTTAGCAACCAATCACAGCTCCTACTAATAACCTGTAGTTCCAGTCTTCATTTAGGCTAGTTTCACACTTGCGTTGAACGGTATCCGTTGCATTGCGTTGTGTGACGGATGCAACGGATGTGTTGCATATAGTGGCACAACATATGCAACGGATGCTGCAAACCAACGCAATTAGTTTTGTTTTGTTTTTTTACAGTTTTACCGTCGGCAGACTACTGTGAACGATCAGCTGATCGCTAACAGTAGTCAGCCGCCGGGTGATCAGCCGATCACTCACAATAGCCGGCCGCCGGGTGATCAGCCGATCACTCACAGTAGCCGGCTGCCGGGTGATCAGCCGATCACTCACAGTAGCCGGCTGCCGGGTGATTAGCCGATACTCCCAGTAGCCGGCCGCCGGGTGATCAGCCGATCACTCACAGTAGCCGGCCGCCGGGTGATCAGCTGATCACTCCCAGTAGCCGGCCGCTGGGTGATCAGCTGATCGTTCGGTCACCGACAATGTGTGTGGGGGTGGGGGCGGAGTGCGAAGTGGGTGGAGCCGAGTGGGGCCATGGCTGAGGACGTCAGTGCCGCGGGGACTGCATCGCTGGGGGACAGGTGAGAGTGTGTGTGTGTGTTTTGTGTGTGTGTGTTTTGTGTGTGTTGTGTGTGAGGGAGGGAGGGAGCGGAGCCGAACGGGGAAGTGTCGGGCTCCCGGCACACGTAACCAGGGTTGCTTAGTTACCCGATGTGTACCCTGGTTACGGGTGGAGGGAGCCAGAGAGAGCATGCGCAGTGAAATCCAAAGGATTCCACTGCTCAAAAAAGTTACATGCTGCGTTCCTTCCGCCCGACGCAGCGTCAAAATAACGACGCTGCATTGTCCGGCGGATGCAACGCTGACACTTGCGTTACAGTGCGTCATCCATTCAAGTCTATGGAGAATAGCGCAGTGCATTAACGGACTGCGCTATTCTCCATAGTGACGGACTCCGCTGAACGCAAGTGTGAAACTAGCCTTACTTTAATGGAGGCATGTTTTTTGGAGAGTAACTGTAAAGTGCGGGGTTAAATTTTCCTGTCAAAACATAGTCTACGACGTTCCCTGGGTCACATGAGATGTCTGTGCAAAATATCGTGATTGTAAATGCGACGGTGCGGATTCACTTTTCGTTTCACTTTTTCCCCATTTTGTAGATAGGGGCAAAATTTATTGGTAAATTGGAGCGCGCGGGGTTAAATTTTTGCCTCACAACATAGCCTATGACGCTCTCGGGTTCCAGACGTGTGAGTGTGCAAAATTTTGTGGCTGTAGCTACGACGGTGCAGATGTCAATCTCGGACATACACACATACATACATACTTACACACATTCAGCTTTATATAATATATATATATATATATATATATATATATATATACATCCCGAGGTAAACTGACATCTTTTATATGATCAGCATATCTGTGTGTACTAATAAGCTTAATAATAATACTGCCACCCCTTCACCCTATACCCTGTATCTGTCACACTATTGGTCATAAATCATAAAACAGTACAGTACATATTCCCATATTAGTAATGAAGTGACCAAAGCTGCTAACTTGTAGATGCCACTTAGAATGCCTATATTCAAAAATGCAAATGGCTTCTTCCCAAGGAAGTGGATTTGATCTCAGGCACCATCCATTGAATGCAACAATACTAAAAGTGAATATTGACCCTTTATTGAGCCTTGCCACATGACTTAGGATAAGAATCCAAATCAAAACCTCCATTTGCAGACTTGTGTTTCAGGGTGTTGCCAATCCTCAGTGCAAAGCAGATCTGATTTGGCTGTATGAATGGCCTCTGACTGGATTTTAAGGGGGACAATTCAGCTCATGGAGAGTAAAATTCAAGCCGTATAATCCAAAATGAAATTAGAAGGCCAAGGAATGGGTACTGACCTCATCAGATATTATAGCAGCTCCAGCATGCAGACTTGTGAGATGATGGAGTTGGCACCATATTGAATAAGGGCACTGCCCACAGACTTCACTTAGCACAGCACCATAACCGAAGCAGTGCCAATCCACTACAGGAATTATATCACATAATTTGTTATAAAAATAGTGTAATCTATATTGATAATACCTTACAAGAAAACCTTTTATTTCTCTTAAATTGATTTTAATTTACATACTGTATGGTTCCTCTAACTTTGTAACACATTGCCACTTTAGAAATAAATGGTGGTTAACAATTCCGCTATTTAACAGTTTAGGAATGCTAAAATGTAATCAATGTTCAGTACATAATGTTAAGAGAAAAACAAACAGAAAACCAGCCGTGGACAAGCAAAGCGTTTTTTGTAGAAAAAAGTGCCCTAACAAGAATGCGGCAGGGTGAAAAGATCACAGGCACTTTATACACATTGTGCTAATTACTGCAAGTATTTAAAGTTGTAATTAGCTTATTATGCTGCAGAGAACCTAACATGGCATGTCTTTTAAAAGAATTTCTCTCCAGATCATTAGTGGGAAAGCTAACAACATCTGCTTCAAATAAAATCAACCAATTAGCACCGGCAACTTCATATAGTTTGCAATCAGAGAATTATATTGTGCCAAGTGCTAATTTGAATGTGAACACTATCTTCTTTTCACATCCCACGCTTATCTGCCAGCACAGCTGGTATTTAATACGACCAACTTTAGTACAGCCTCCAAAAACTTATGTTAATTTGAAGTAACCTCCGTAATCAAAAGTGTACAATACAGGCTGGGTTGTCCTTGTCTTAATTAAAAGTGGCCCTGATATGCTTTTTCATAGAAAGCTGCATTATCTCACTATTTAGTGTACAAATACAGGAAATATTCACATTACAATAAATAATAAAGCACATTGTAATGTCTCATCTGCTGAGGTGGATCCTCAAAGCCCTTGATCCATCTAAGCAGTTGTCTAGGATGAACAGATGACTTTGGTGCAGCAGGGCGACACCGTTTTAATAAAAGAGGATGAAGACACACAATGGCAACTGGAAGAGTTTAGTATTAGTCCAGTTAAAAGCCAGAAACTCAGAGAAGAGAGATTCAAAGAACAGTTGAGTAGGTCAGGACATACACAGTGGTGGAGTAGCAGAAACCAGTGATGTAGCAGTGTTCATGTGGGTCAGCAGATTCACTATGGTGATGTAGCAGAACCCAGCATGTTAGCATAGTTAAGTTGGTCAGGTGTCACAAGGAGGGTTTTGCAAGCACTACCAACTGTCATGGTGGTGTCACGATCTGTGGAAACTCCAGATTCTTCAACTCTGCTTTCTATCGTCTTTGAGGTCTGTAATCAGCACTGGGAGATTCGGGCATTGACTCACAGAGTTGTAGTTCCTAGGCAGGCTAGCAAGAGATAATCTCTGCTGGTCTGATTATTTATTTCCTTTAGTCACATGCTATAGAAGAACCAGTCATAGCTTGCCTATCCTGGTCTGGAGAAGTGAATTCTGGTGGTTGTGTGTTATATTGTTGTGAGCAATTTTTCGTGTTAACTTTTTTGTATTTGTGTTACTTGCTTCACTTTAGAATCTTAGAGTTAATTCCTGAGAGTGTGCAGTTTGACTGAGCTTCTGTTATTCCTGTCTGTCTAAATCTGTGTTTTCCCTTACACTCCTGCCACTTCCTTTCCTGTGGAAGCGGGGAGGGGAACATATTAGTTATATTTAGGAGTACAGCAAAGCATGAGACTCGGGCATCTTCACCAGTAGGGGTAATCCTGAGGACAGGGATAATCTAGGGACTTCTAGTGTGGGGGACAGGATAAAAGCCCATTGCCACTTGCTATTGTGGTACCACTGAGTGCCAGGTGCCACAGGGTACTACATCTAACCCCGAATTCCTGGAAGACCAGTGCCAGTAAACACCACTACACACACACAAATTCACACCCTTTTCCCCAGACTGGGTAACAGGCTAGAGATGGAACTGATGGATGGCCACCTATTGGTCACGCATCCAATCCACTAGCTAGAAACCTGAGAGAAGGAGGGACTAGTCAGTGGAGTGATTGGAGATGGACATCTTGTCAGACAGTAGTTGGAAGACGTAAAGTCAGTAAGACGTTCAGTCAGAAGTCAGTACACAGATGGAAAGTGTAAAGTGACTGATTGATAAAAGGTAGTACGGTTTCCAGGGAGATTACGATGCGAGTACTCACTGGACTGAGCACCGGCGGGGTACAGAGCCCTAGTTCAGGAAGATGCTTCAGGCTTACCTGATAAGAATCTGCTCGGTGAGGGGACCATCAAGGACCTTACCGACGTTCATGTCCGGGGCACAGCAGCAAAGAGGGAACCTGGGAACGGGGACAGAGGTCCGACCCAAGAGAGGTTCAAGCTGCATGCCGTATGGGCCAGGACTGTGACAACCGGCGGGGACCCCAAAATGCTCCAAGCCACGGGGACCCACCAACTGCAAACAAGGGTGCATGGAAGTAAAGCTCATCAGGTCACTACACCGACATTGGGACCAAAGGAATACCGGATTAGTAGAGACCAGCATCAGTTGGGTTGCAGCCACACTAAAACAGTGAGTAAAGCACAAGTTAAACTGCAGCCCCTGTGTTGTCTGAATTTTTCCTACTCCTCTGTATCTATATACTACAACCACCATCATCCTCCCCTGGGGCCTAGCTCTACTTGCGGAAAGACATCACATCTAAGCTGCCTAATACCACCAGTTCCAGCAGTGAGAGACTTTGCATTGGCGGCTTTCCCCCTATAGCCGCATACCGCAAGTGGCGTCACGAAAACGCTTTATTTTTATTTTTCCATTGTACAAATCCCCTTTTAAAGCGACCCCCAGGGTCACGGGATCGGGCAACGGCCACCCGTGATACGTCCCAGTGTATACAAGGCTCGGGACCGAGTACTCAAAAGCCCTGGGGTGCGTCAGCTGTTTGGCGTCACAAACAGGATTGGACTAGACCCGGTAACACCGGGTGACGTGCGTCTTATGGACTGTGTTTGTGATTGAACTTGTGGATCTGCCCGCCATTTTGTGTGGCAGAAAATTACTGCGTCACGCAAAGAGCGGTTGTGAAAAGGGCGCGAAAAGAAGCTCTGCCCATGACACTGTCAAGACCAGGCGGACGGGGTAGTGACTTGACCCGGAAGCTCCCGAAGTGCTCCAGTCCTGCGAGAGAGTGGTAATAAAAAACCAAGGGGGAAGTAAAATGGAGGCGCAAGGCGATGGGGATGCAGCGGGTCCTGGTCTGGGTATTGAAGTGCCGATTACCCTGCCGTCTGTTCCAGGAGCGGCATGGCTGCCCCAGTATGATGCTAAACCAGATGCCTTAATCGGGTTCAAGATGAACCCGACACTTCTTGTAACTTTTTGCCCTGGTTCTAAATACATCAAGGCTGATGCTTTGGTGGGAGTTTCTGAGGGGGGGGGGGAATCCTTGTAAGGAACCTGTCCCCATTCTTCAGAAGAGAGTGGTGATGTTAGCGCATAGTATTGATTTTGATTCTGAGATGGCGGAAGCTAAAAGTGATGCGCTGTCTGGAGTTTAGGTGAACAAGTCTTTGATTCTCTGAATCTTTGACTTGAGGTCTTTGGGGAACATCATGATTCTGTTCTTGCTGGTCAACCTAGGGTTAAAGGAACTCTTTATCTCATATTACGTTGCTACATTTGGTGGCAAAAAATTTAGAGGGCTGTGGAATCCTATGTACAGTTGAAACCAGAAGTTTACATACACTATCTAAACAAACACATATGCATGTTTTTCTTACTATCTGATGTGAAATCAGGATAAACGTTTCTCCTTTTAGATCAAATAGGATTACCAAACTTATTTATATTTGCCAAATGCCAGAATAATGTCAAAAGTTTGCATATATTTCATTAATATTTGATACCATTGCCCTTAAACTGTATGACTTGGGTCACATGTTTTGGATATCCTTCCACAAGCTTATCACAATAGTTGGTAGGAATTTGGGCCCATTACTTCTGACAGAACTGGCGCAACTGAGCCATGTATGTAGGTCACCTTGCTTGCACCGTCCTTTTCAGCTTTGCCCATAAATTTTCAATGGGATTGAGATCAGGGCTTTATGATAGCCATTCCAAAACATTGACTTAGTTATCCTAAAGCCACTTTGTAACCAGTTTGGCAGTATGCTTTAGGTCATTGTCCATTTTAAAGACCCATTTCCACCCAAGCTTTAAGTTTATGGCTGATGTATTGAGATGTTGCTTCAGTATTGCCACATAATATTCTTTCCTCATGATGGCATCTATTTTGTGAAGTGCACCAGCCCCTTCTCCAGCAGAACAACCCCACAACATAATGCTGCCACCCCCGTGTTTCACAGTTGAGATGCTTCAAAGCTTCTCCCTTTGTCCTCCAAATGTTATGATGGCTATTATGGCAAAAAAGTTCAATTTTAGTTTTGTCACAGGACATGTCTCCAAAAATTAAGGTCTTTTTTCCTGTTTGTATTTGAAAACATTAATCTGTCTTTTTTATGTTTCTTTTGGAGTAATGGCTTCTTCCTGGCAGAGTGCCTTTTAGTCCATGTTGATACAGTACTTGTTTCATTATGGATAATGACACAAATCTTATCAGCTTCTGCCAGCATCTTCAGAAAGTCTTTTTCTTACGTTGATATGCACATGTCTGACTAAAACACATTCATCTCTGGTACACATAATGTCTCCTTCCTGAACAGTATTATGGCTGGACATTCCCATCTTTGTTTGCATGTAATTGTTTGTACAGATGAACAAGGCACCATCAGGTATCTGTAAATTTCACCCAAGGATGAACCATACTTGTGCAAGTCCACAAATGTCCTCCAGATCTTGGTTGATTTCTTTTGACTTTCCCATGATGCTACATAAAGATGCCATGTGTTTCAGGTGTGCATTAAAATACATCAACAGATGTGTCTAATTAACTCAGATGTTGCCAATAAACGTATTAAAAGCTTCTAAAGACATGACATTGTCACGGGCGGGGAGAACGCCGCCACTGCTGCGCGCTCGCTAACGCTCGTGTCCGGCGCTGCTGTGGCTGCTGCTGCTCGGTGGCTCGAGTGGTGGGCCGGATCCGGGGACTCGAGCGGCGCTCCTCGCCCGCGAGTGAAAGGGGTGGTTGGTTTGGGGGATTTAGTCCGTGACGCCACCCACGGGTTGTGGTGAAGATGGGCACCACCGCTGCTGGTGACGGGGATCCCGGGAGCGATGGTAGGGAGCAGCTGGGATGTTGTTTTCCCCCTCCGTGGGTAGGGGTCGGTGGTCCCGGGGCCCGGTGGTGTGACGGGGAGGCAGGGTTGGTGAGGTGCAGGGTTGCAGGGACAGCGCGGCGCGGTGCTGGATGGCACGGGTGTACTCACTCAGTAAGAGATGCACAAAGCCCTCGGTAAACCAAACGGCTGGATGGACGGGTCCCGCAGCCGGCTGCAGTGTCTCTCCTCGGACAGGTGATGGTGGCTGTCTTTCCCTGCACCTTGATGTACTTGTTTGACTACTATGGATCCCCAACGGTAGTCCGCTCCCCGGTGTACGGATGTCGGAGGAGCCCGTTTGCCTGCAGGTGCTGGCCCTTGGGTCTCTAGCCTTAGGCGGTAGCTGTATACCCTCACGGTGTGGGCGGTTGCCTTCTATCGGGTCTTTGGCTGTTAGGAAACCCCTGGGGTTCCGGTCACACTCGGATTTGACTATTGTCGGCGGCTCCAAGCCTGGTCGGGGTCCGATGGCTCTCCCTGTGTGTGCTGGCTTCACTTTGCTCCCCGGTCGGTACCGGCGGGCCAATGCCCGACCCCGGTCCTACGGTTCCGCGTTGCTTCACCACTCCTGCAGACGGCCACCACCGTCTGCCAACCTTGCTGTCAGTGCCTGGGCCACAAACCCAGACACCCAAGTCTTTACTCCTCACACTTCAAACTCCAACTTCTAACACACTTTTCCCGCCTCAGGGCCTGTGAACTCCTCGGTGGGTGGGGCCAACCGCTTGGCTCCGCCCCACCTGGTGTGGACATCAGACACTGAAGGGAGGCAACAAGGGTTTTATGTTTGGCTAATGTTACTGTCTAGTGGGGGTGGGGGTGTGTGAGTGTTATCTGTGACGACCTGGCTAGTCCAGGGCGCCACATTCCCCCTTGGTGAAATGCAGACCGTCCGTGGGCTGCCCGTCTATCACCGGTTTTATTTTTATTTTTTTTTTCAAAACTGTAAAAACATAAATAACATGTAAACATTTCAAACATAAGCATTTTTGTTAGGACACTTGAACGTTGCACATATAAAAATATTTTTAATAATACTGGACGGACGGATGTCTTCCGCTCTCCCACCCAAGCAACCTAGCCCTGATGCTACCCCTAAGAAGTGGGCAGCACCCCTTGACCCCAGTTCAGGTTCAGGCTGCCCAAGCGGGAACGGGTACGGTTACTCGCACCCGGCTGTCACTTCAGGGGACCCCACATCCAGGGGGACCCCTGACCCCCGGAGGATGGCCACTGGTCCTGGTGGTGGCCAGGCCCTAGCCTGCTCTGCTGCGGGCCCTTCCTCCAATCTGCCTCTCCGGAGGCGGCAACGGTTTCCATCCCATAAAACTATTTACAAGCCCACCAGTTCGTGGGTGGCCTGCCAGTTCTCGGCCATGTCCATGAGTAGTCTCTCATGCAGGTGGTAAAACACACAGAGTCCCTCCGGGGACAACTTGCCGGCAAGGGCCGGAATAATCACTGTCGCTAATCAGATGATCTTTGGTTGATTTTTGTCATTCATTCTGCTGAGGGTCCCAACGGGGGACAACTTGCTTGCAACGGAGGACCGCTGCCTTTACTGGAGGTCACCATCACCCCTTACTTCCTCCGGATCCGCCCTAGGACTGTATGGCGGAGGAGGTGACCGGGGCTGCTCGTGATCATCATGGCTCACCCTTCTCTCGACATCCAGGGCGAACCAGCCCCTCTCCTCCAGGTGGCAGGTATATTTGACCAATTCTCTCGCACAAAGGTCACGCTCCGGATGGCCCTGGGACAGCTGGCTGTGCACATCTTGCCTGGAGAAGTACGCTTCGACCCCCAGGCTGGGCTCCTGAATAAATCCCCATCCACACCGGGAGTAGAACTGCCGGACTTGACCTTCAAAGATCGGGCCCCGAGCTTCGGGAGAGGCTCTCCGGAGAGCATCCTTTGCCTCTACGGTGCGGGCCAGGATAGCAGCCTTCTCTTTCTCCCGGGTCTCTGTCTCCCGGCCAATCAAGCTTGGCTGCCGCTCCCAACATGGCAGCTCCTCAAGCGCGGGGGTTGGGCCCAGCTGGAACCCCCGATGCGGGCTACGACTGACACCTTCTGGTTAGGAGGGCACTGCTGTGTCGCGGCCCGCTTTGCTGCCTTGCAGCGGCAACCCTCCACAGCCTCAGCCGAGGCCTGGAGTTTGGGAGCGCTCAGTGTCACCTTCCGGGCTTGAGGCGGGCTACCCTCCAACTCTGTACTGGCCAGGCAGACTGCCGGGGCCTCTTCGGGTGCGGCCGCCTCCGAGCTGGATGGCTCCCTTTGGGGAGCGGGCACCCTCCAGGGGAGCGGGGTCGGGGCTGGCCGGGCAAGCTGTCGTTCGCGGGCAGCACCTGCAGGTGGATCTTCGCAGGCGGAGGTGATGTCATCTGTTGTCAGGTTCGGGAGCAGCGGGCCGGCCAGCGTGGCGGCGCCGACCAATACGGGCAGCGGGGAATGCAGCTGGCTGAGCGACGGCAGACCGGGCCCCTCGGCCGCAGTGACCGGTCCCTCTGGGACACAGAAGCGTGGGTCACTCACCTGCTCCTCCGATTCTGCTTTCGCCTCATGGGCCTGCACGGTCATCACCACTTCCACCATTCCAGCCTCCAATTCTTGCACCAGGAGCTGGAGCCGAGTCTGCAGCCTGCGGCTTAACTGGGCCACCCGAGCCTCCACCGGGCTTTTCCGGGCGTGGGTCTGCTGGACCGGACGGACATCCTACTTGCTCAGCCTCCAGGAACGGGATATCTTGAAGAGTCCTGGCGTCCCTGCTTTCTATAGCCTCGGCTACATTAGGCAGACACACACCTGCCCCCTCTTGGTTCTCTTCAGCACTTCCGCTTGTTGGGGGCGGGGCTTCGCTTTCGCGCCTTCCCTGCTCGGAGAAGACGCTCGAGCGGGAAATTTTCGCGCCAAAGATGGCGGCGCTTCAAAATTTTCGGCCGGACACCGCTGGCGGAGATCACAAGGCGCACTTCTACTGGTAAGTAGATGGGTTCAATCCTGTTCGTGACGCCAAGTTGTCGTGGACGGGGAAGACGCCGCCGCTGCTGCGCGCTCGCTAACACTCGGGTCCGGCGCTGCTATGGCTGCTGCTGCTCAGTGGCTCGAGCGGTGGGCCGGATCCGGGGACTCGAGCGGCGCTCCTCGCCCGCGAGTGAAAGGGGTGGTTGGTTTGGGGGATTTAGTCCGTGACGCCACCCACGGGTTGTGGTGAAGATGGACACCACCGCTGCTGGTGACGGGGATCCCGGGAGCGATGGTAGGGAGCAGCTGGGATGTTGCTTTCCCCCTCCGTGGGTAGGGGTCGGTGGTCCCGGGGCCCGGTGGTGTGACGGGGAGGCAGGGTTGGTGAGGTGCAGGGTTGCAGGGACAGCGCGGCGCGGTGCCGGATGGCACGGGTGTACTCACTCAGTAAGAGATGCACAAAGCCCTCGGTAAACCAAACGGCTGGATGGCGGGTCCCGCAGCCGGCTGCAGTGTCTCTCCCCGGACAGGTGATGGTGGCTGTCTTTCCCTGCACCTTGATGTACTTGTTTGACTACTATGGATCCCCAACGGTAGTCCACTCCCCGGTGTACGGATGCCGGAGGAGCCCGTTTGCCCGCAGGCGCTGGCCCTTGGGTCTCTAGACTTAGGCAGTAGCTGTATACCCTCACGGTGTGGGCGGTTGCCTTCTATCGGGTCTTTGGCTGTTAGGAAACCCCTGGGGTTCCGGTCACACTCGGATTTGACTATTGTCGGCGGCTCCAAGCCTGGTCGGGGTCCGATGGCCCTGCCTGTGTGTGCTGGCTTCACTTCGCTCCCCGGTCGGTACCGACGGGCCAACGCCCGACCCCGGTCCTATGGTTCCACGTTGCTTCACCACTCCTGCAGACGGCCACCACCGTCTGCCAACCTTGCTGTCAGTGCCTGGGCCACAAACCCAGACACCCAAGTCTTTACTCCTCATACTTCAAACTCCAACTTCTAACTCACACTTTTCCCGCCTCGGTGGGTGGGGCCAACTGCTTGGCTCCGCCCCACCTGGTGTGGACATCAGACACTGGAGGGAGGCAACAAGGGTTTTATGTTTGGCTAATGTTACTGTCTAGTGGGGGTGGGAGTGTGTGAGTGTTATCTGTGACGATCTGGCTAGTCCAGGGCGCCACAACATCATCATATGGGCTGTTCCATAATGTTTAAAGTCATAGTACTCTTAGTGTGTGTAAAATTTTGACTTTGCAGAAAGCAATAAAAATGCCTAATCCTAATTGACCTAAAATTGAAAAGGTTTATTCTTTATTCTGATTTCATATCAGATAGAAAAACATGCACATGTGTCTTTTTAGATAGTGTATGTAAACTTCTAGTTTCAAATGTATCTTCATTTGCCACCTGTACGCTCTCTAAAGGTCCAGTCACACTAAGCAACTTACCAGCGATCCCAACAACGATAGGGATCGCTGGTAAGTTGCTAGGAGGTTGCTGGTGAGATGTCATACTGCGACGCTCCAGCGATCCCACCAGCAACCTGACCTGGCAGGGATCGCTGGAGCGTCGCTACACGAGTTGCTGGTGAGCTCACCAGAAACCAGTGACCAGCCCCCAGCGCCGCGTGGAAGATGCTGCGCTTGGTAACTAAGGTAAATATCGGGTAACCAACCCGATATTTACCTTGGTTACCAGTGCACGGAGCTACACGTGCAGAGAGCAGCGCACACTGCTTAGCGCTGGCTCCCTGCTCTCCTAGTTACAGCACACATCGGGTTAATTACCCGATGTGTGCTGCAGCTAAATGTGCACAGAGCAGGGAGCAGCGCACACCGCTTAGCGCTGGCTCCCTGCTCTCCTAGTTACAGCACACATCGGGTTAATTACCCGATGTGTACTGCAGCTACATGTGCACAGAGCAGGGAGCAGCGCACAATGCTTAGCGCTGGCTCCCTGCTCTCCTAGCTACAGCACACATCGGGTTAATTACCCGATGTGTGCTGCAGCTACATGTGCACAGAGCAGGAGCCGGCACTGACAGTGAGAGCGGCGGAGGCTGGTAACAAAGGTAAATATCGGGTAACCAAGGACAGGGCTTCTTGGTTACCCGATGTTTACATTGGTTACCAGCCTCCGCAGAAGCCGGCTCCTGCTGCCTGCACATTTAGTTGTTGCTGTCTTGCTGTCACACACAGCGATCTGTGCTTCACAGCGGGACAGCAACAACTAAAAAATGGCCCAGAACATTCAGCAACAACCAACGACCTCACAGCAGGGGCCAGGTTGTTGCTGGATGTCACACACAGCAACATCGCTAGCAACATCGCTGCTACGTCACAAAAGTTGTTCATTAGCAGCGATGTTGCTAGCGATGTTGCTTAGTGTGACGGGGCCTTAAGACATCTCATTCTCTTTCTTCTGGATGTTTTCAGTCTTTGAGTGTTCGCAGTAAACCTTGGACAAACATTTCAATGTATTTTGTGCCTGTTTTGCCCTCCTCTGCCGGTAATATTGTTATTTTGGTGATTGTTGACAGGTTTGCTTTACCATATTTACCTAATACCAAGACTTTAGCTCAGGTCTTTGTTCATGAAATTGTTAAACTCCACGTAGTTTCCGCTAATATTGTTTTGGATACAAGAACTCAATTTATTTATTTTAGAGAGCTTTTTGCTTTTGTTAGGGAGCTATCTCATTCTTTGACGTTCCATTCTCAGTCTAATGGGAAAGTAGAATGTGTAAATCAAAATTTGTAGCAGTTTTTAGGCTATGTCCGCACGTTGCTTTTTACCTGCTTTTTACCTGCTTTTTTGCTGCTTTTTCAACTGCAGCGTTTAATGCCAAAATGGTTGTGTTCTGCTTTTCAAGCAAAGTCTATGGGAATTTGGGTTTCTTGTCCGCACTATGCAGTTCAAACTGCAGCCTTTTTGTTGCAGAACTTTGGTCAAAAACTCAGCTTTGCAGTGCAAAACCCAAATGGCAAAAACAATTGACAGGTCAATTGTTTTTGCCATTTGGGTTTTGCCCTGCAAAGCTGAGTTTTTGACCAAAGTTCTGCAACAAAAAGGCTGCAGTTTGAACTGCATAGTGCGGACAAGAAACCCAAATTCCCATAGACTTTGCTTGAAAAGCAGAACACAACCATTTTGGCATTAAACGCTGCAGTTGAAAAAGCAGCAAAAAAGCAGGTAAAAAGCAACGTGCGGACATAGCCTTACATTGTTTTGCATCTCATAATCAGTAAGAGTGGTTCTCTTTCCTTCCTCAGGCTGTATTTGTTATTAATAATCGTTGTCATGAATCTTCTGGGTTATCACCTTTTTTTGTGTCTATGGTCGGCATTCCCAGTTCTGTATTTTTCTAGAGGGGTATTCATCAGGGGTACCTGGGGAGCAACTATTTGTCTCATCATTATCTTAAACATGGGAAAATGGTTCAGCAACATTTGCGTGGCATGGATTCTAAATATAAACGTGTGGTTGATTGTAAACAAATGCCTGGTCTGGACCTGTGTATGAGTGATCTGGTGTGTTATCTACCAAGAACATTAAACATATAATACCTTCACTGATGTTAGGACCCCGATTTATTGGTCCATATACAATTACAGAGATCACTAATACTGTTGCTTTCTGTCTTGAATTATCTGCATCATTTAATACACATAATTAGAGTTGAGCGCGGTTCGCGGTTCTCCAGTTCGCGGTTCGAGTAATTTTGGGGCTGTTCTAGATCAAACTAGAACTCGAGCTTCTTTGCTAAAATTCGATAGTTCTAGATACGTTCGAGAACGGTTCTAGCAGCAAAAAGCAGGGCTTTTTACAGCTACAGTGTGCAGGAGCCATCGCTGGCAGCCTGCCAGAAGCTGGTAACCAAGATAAACATTGGGTATAAAACCAAAGCGCTTTGGTTAGTAACCCGATGTTTATCCTAGTTACGTGCAGGAAGCCCACACTTCCCCGCTCAGCTCACTCCGCCCCCTCCTGCACGCGGCATGTACGTGTACACACACACACACACACACACACTCTGCACACATGGTCCCGCTCGGCTTACCTGCGGTGATGAAGTCCCGCCATCCCGACCTCAGCGCTGTCACTGTCCTACATGGCCGCCGCTTGTCACATCACCTTCTCTCGCTTCCGACCCGAGACTGACTAGCGGTTACGTCACGGGCCTCTCGCGATACTTGGCTGTGAAGGCGGCGGTCATTGAACTCAGTGACAGGTGCTGTCAGTGTGCTGGAGATCAGCGCAGGTAATGTACCTCGCTGACAGCAGCACTTGTCATGCCCTGCAGTGACCTGGGCTGACCCATTGATGTTAGCTCATGTCACTACATTGCTCTCCCAGCCAATGGGGAACATTCTGCTCTTCATTGACTGGGACAGTGTGGATCGTCATGGCAACCCCTTGGATTACACCAGACCTGGATTTGTTTTTCTTTCTAATGAATTGGTTAAAGAGGGAATGTTTTGGGAGTGTTTTTCAAATAAAAATGTGTTTGTCGTCTATTTTTTTTTATTACTGACTGGGTTGGTAATGTCGGGTATCTGATAGACGCCTGACCTCACCAACCCCAGGGCTTGATGCCAGGTGACATTACACATCTGGTATTAACCCCATATATTACCCCGTTTGCCACCACACCAGGGCGCGGGATGAGCTGGGGCGAAGCACCAGGGTTGGCGCATCTAATGGATGCGCCACTTCTGGGGCGGCTGCAGCCTGCTATTTTTAGGCTGGGGAGAGTCCAATAACCATGGACCTCCCTAGTCTGAGAATATCAGACCCCAGCTGTCTGCTTTACCTTGGCTGGTGATCCAATTTTGGGGGGACCCCTACGTGTTTTTTTTTTTAAATTATTTATTTAATTTAAAATAACAGCGTGGGGTGCCCTCAGTTTTGGATTACCAGCCAAGGTGAGGTTGCCAGCTGTGGTCTGCAGGCTGCAGCCATCTGCTTTACCCTAGCTGGCTACAAAACTAGGGGGAACCCTACGTCATTTTTTTTTTCATTTTTTTTGGCTAAATACAAAGCTAAGCACCCCTTAGTGCCACATGAAAGGCACCAAAGGGTGCAAAATTACAAAATGCAGGAGAGTGGGACATTATGTGTCTTTCTGCCATTATAATGACAGAAAAGACTGATATGAAGTGCACAAGCACAAGAAAATCACCAGAGCGCTCTACGCTGTGAAAAGCAGTAGAAAATGGCACTGGAGTGAACATGTGACCGCCTCATGTAGGATGAAGCTATGGATCCTGGGTAAATTTATGCATTTACCCTCCTTCAGTTTTTTTGCAGTACACAAAAAAACGGAAGGCACACGGATGACAAACAGATGACATACGGACCGTCTACGGAACGGAAACGGATGCCACACGGATGCACCCGTGAAAAAAAACCGACTATTTTTTGCAGACCGCAAAAATGGATCGGTCGTGTTAATGTAGCCTTATTCTGATCTGCCGTTTATAAACAGCAGGCAGAAATAAGTGAATAGCGCCCCCAGCATCAGAAAATCTCCGGGGTTTCAGGGCTAGTTGAGACCCTGGAGATCATGATTCAGGACGGTTTTTCCGGTCCCCGCTCACGTGATCACAGGTATACACCGTACACCGATGATCACGTTACAGTAAATGACAGCGCCGGTTAAAAATTATTTATCTCCCATCTGGCATGAACAAACATGATAAATCTCCTCCCCGCTCCCCTCCGGTCCCCCGGTATCGCCAAAGTGCCCCCCTGATGCCCTCCCAGAAATCCAAGATGGCCGCGCGCACAGCAGCGCGCCGGCCGCATTCACCCTACTCCTCTGATTTCTGCCGCATGTGCCATGACACATGCGACAGAAAACTCCTCCCCAGGCCCTGCCAGGTCACCCCCTATAACCCCAAGGGTGTTCCCCGGTGTCCCACGGTACCTGTGCAGCGTTGATCCCCCGCGGCCCTCTCCTTCACAATAGATGCTGCCGCATGCACAGAGTGGCTGTCAGCTCAGCTTCCTGTGTTCAGACACAGTGAGTGGTGGTTATGCATCTGTAAGCTAAATGGGCGGCACGGTGGCTCAGTGGTTAGCACTGCAGTCTTGCAGCGCTGAGGTCCTGGGTTCAATTCTCACCAAGGACACCATCTGCAAGGAGTTTGTATGTTCTCCCCGTGTTTGCGTGGGTTTCCTCCGGGTACTCCGGTTTCCTCCCACACTCCAAAGACATACAGCGCTATGGAATTAATAACGCTATATAAATGAATAAATTATTATTATTACTGCAATGCCCTGCTCATGAGGTAAGGAACATAATTGATCAGGAGAGCTATACTACATTTCCAAATGGAGGGATTTGCTTTTATAGTTGCCCTGCTGAATGACTACCAAACATGAGAGTCCGTTATACGCCACAAGAAAACACATCTAAATAGCGAGCTCTGTTGTTAAGTATTCATTCAGCTGGATAACTGGACTTAAAGGGGTATTCCATCTCCAAGATCCTATCCCCAATATATAGTAGGTGGAATAGCAATAATATCAGCAAATACCAATATTTGGAAATGTAGAATAGTTCTCCTGATTAGGCATGCCCTTACCTCATGAGCAGGGGATTGCAGCTTTGGCAACAACCATTACGACATGGACTCTGATGCTGTGGACCCGGGGAGAGTGAGTGCAGATTCATTGCACCCACACTCCTCACATGAAGGGTCTGCACTTGTTAGGACCAGGATGACGGGTAGGCCCAGGAGGTGGATCCACTGGACTGAGCACCCCACCGAGGGCAAGGTGTCCGGTAGCCGAAACACTACGGGTAGCAGGACAGTCCGTTCAGAGAAGTGGGTGTAGAAGTCCCTGGGACCACGGAGTCTCTGAAGGTAGTCCGGGTGACGGAGCGCAGGTTCGGAGGCCGAGATGATGTCAGGCAGGGTCCAAACCAGCGGAACGGGGAGGTCGGTCACCACACGGATCCAGGAATCGGAGACGGTAGGAACTGAGAAGATGGCGGACAGTCCGTTCGGGGTTCTGGAACCGTCAGGACCGGTTGGCGAGACAGGAGCGGCTCTACAAGAGAGATAGGTAAGTACGAGATACTGGCACAGGGAGACCTGACTCCTAGCTTAGCAAACACGAAGAACAGGCCCCGCCCACTTGGAAAGGAACCCCCTATATACCCTGCACCTGAATCTTCAATATCCTGTTGGAGGACGCTGGCCCTTTAAGAGAGGGTCAATGACCGCGCGCCCTAATGCGCATGCGCGAGGCCCGGGTGCCAGAAGCCAGAGCAGGGAGCGGTGCACAGGAGGCAGGAGTGCTCAGCATCGCAGATGGGCGCCGGGACCGGGGACCGGGTTGCCTGGAGGACGCAGGTGAGGGAGCATGGAGGCCGTGGAGCGGGGGACGCCTGGCAAAGGAGCCGGGGAGCGTGGCAGGGGAGCCGGGGAGCGTGGCAGGGGAGTCGGGGAGCGTGGCAGGGGAGCCGGGGATCGTGACAGCACTCCTAGAAAATGGGGGATACGTTCCCTGAGTGTCTCCCCCCCATATTCTAGATGGTCCAGAGTCGTCGTGGGACCCCTTTATTTTTTTTCTTACAATAAATTGGTGAAAGAGGGAATGTTTTGGGGACTGTTTTTTCAAATAAATTTCTTTTGTCGATTTTTTTTTTGTTAGTACTGACAGTTTATGATGTTGGGTATCTAATAGACGCC
The DNA here is from genome assembly GCF_048569485.1 of Anomaloglossus baeobatrachus. NCBI lineage: Eukaryota > Metazoa > Chordata > Amphibia > Anura > Aromobatidae > Anomaloglossus > Anomaloglossus baeobatrachus. The sequence goes on from NC_134354.1 coordinate 152,801,015, forward strand.
ATGACATCACAAACTGCTGGGCTTGATGTCAGGTGACCTTACAGCTAGTATCAACCCGATTTATTACCCTGTTTGCCACTGCACCAGGGCACGGGATGAGCTGGGGTGAAGCGCCAGGATTGGCGCATCTAGTGGATGCGCCACGTCTGGGGTGCCTGTGGCCTGCTATTTTTAGGCTGTGAAGGCCCAATAACTATGGACCTTCCGACCCTGAGAATATCAGACCACAGCTGTCCGCTTTACCTTGGCTGGTGATCCAATTTGGGGGGGACCCTACTTTTTTTGTGTAATTATTAATATTTATAAAATAATTATAAAAAAAAGAGCCTGGGGGGACCTCCACATTGGATCCCCAACCACGGTAAAGCTGCCAGCTGTGGTTTTCAGGCTACAGCTGTCTGCTTTACCCTAGCTGGCTATCAAAAATGGGGGGACCCAACGTCATTTTTTTTTAACTATTTTTTAAATAGAAAAAATAAATGGGCTTCCCTGTATTTTGATTGCCAACCAAGGTAACGGCAGGCAGATCGGGGTGGCAACCCATAGCTGTCTGCTTTATCTGCGCTGAGAATCAAAAATACCGCGGAGCGCTACGTCATTTTTTTAAAGATTTATTTTTACAGCACTGTGATGTCCAGCAATCAAAATACAGGGAAGCCCATTTTGTTTTTCGTTATTTAAATAAATAATTAAAAAAAATATATATGGGCTCCCGCTGCATTTTTTGTATTGCTAGCTAAGGGTAATCCAAGCAGCTACTGGCTGCTAACCCCCACTGCTTGGTGTTACCTTCACTGGCAATGGAAAATCCAGGGAAGCATTTTTTATTTTTTTTGCCAAAAAACTACAAAAAAAGGACATGAGCTTCGCCATATTTTTGTATGCTAGCCAGGTATAGCAGGCAGGTGCTGGAAGAGTTGGATACAGCGCCAGAAGATGGCGCTTCTATGAAAGTGCCATTTTCTGTGGCGGCTGCAGACTGCAATTCGCAGCAGTGGGGCCCAGAAAGCTCAGGCCAACCTGTGCTGCGGATTCCAATCCCCAGCTGCCTAGTTGTACCTGGCTGGACACAAAAATGGGGCGAAGCCTACGTCATTTGTTTTCTAATTATTTCATGAAATTCATGAAATAATAAAAAAAGGGCTTCCCTTTATTTTTGGTTCCCAGCCGGGTACAAATAGGCAACTGGGGGTTGGGGGCAGCCGTACCTGCCTGCTGTACCTGGCTAGCATACAAAAATATGGCGAAGCCCACATAATTTTTTCAGGGATCAAAAAACTTCTGCATACAGTCATGGATGGAGTATGCTGAGCCTTGTAGTTCTGCAGCTGCTGTCTGTCTGTATGGAGAAGAGCAGACAGCACCTGCAGAACTACAAGGCTCAGCACACTCCATCCAGAACTGTATGCAGAAGTTTTTTGCCCACCAAAAAAATGACGTGGGCTTCGCCATATTTTTGTATGCTAGCCAGGTACAGCAGGCAGCCACGGGCTGCCTCCAACCCCCAGTTGCCTATTTGTACCCGGCTGGGAACCAAAAACTATAGGGAAGCCCGTTTTTTTTAATTATTTCACTTATTTCATGAAATAATTAAAAAAAAAAACGACGTGAGCTTCGCTACATTTTTGTGTCCAGCCGGGTACAACTAGGCAGCTGGGGATTGGAATCCGCAGCACAGGTTAGCCCGAGGTTTCTGGGCGCCTCTGCTGCGAATTGCAGTCCGCAGCCGCCCCAGAAAATGGCGCTTTCATAGAAGCGCCATCATCTGGCGCTGTATCCAACTTTTCCAACAGCCCTGAAGCCGGGTGGCTTGTTGGGTAATCATGAGTTAATACTGGCTTTGTTTTACTAGCTATTATTAAGCCAGAGATTCTTAATGTCAGGCACGTTTCACCCAGCCATTAAGAATCTCCAATAAAGGGTTAAAAAAAGACACCACACAGAGAAAAAATACTTTAATAGAAATAAATACACAGACACATTAGAGACTCCATCTTTATTACCTCCTGTCAGCCCTCCACGATCCATGGTCTTCTGTCTTTCTCGTTCAACAAATGCAGCTCTGCTCCATCACTGCTGAATGGGGGAAGACGCTGCTTCCTGTGCAGAAATCACTCCGTGATGGCTGCACGGAAAGCAGCTTGCAGCCTTCACGGAGTGAGAGATCAGTGCTGCTGTCTGCTGGCGGTGACAGACGCGTTACCATAGCAACAGGGCTCTGATCATGTGATTCCCGGAGCCGCGGTTAGCGGTGACGTCACCGCTAACTGCGTTGCTATGGCAACGGTGATCTCCGTTAATGACCGGCTGTGTCAGCCGGTCCCTAACGGAACGGGGAGTCGACCGTGTGCTACAGCATGTCGCCGGTACACGGCGATACACAAATGTGCACCGTGTACCAGAGAGATGCACTCGAAGGTCCTACATGACGCGTCATAGTCATGTGACCAGTCTGTAGCCAATGAGATAATAGCCACGTGACTGGTCACATGGCTATTTTGACGTCACGATAGGTCCTGCATCACTGCTGGCAGTGTCGGTCACCGGGAGGATTCAGCGATCATCGGATGGAATAGCGGCAGGAGACAGAGTGCAGGAGGGATCGCGGGGACCGGTAAGTGTTATGCCAATGTTTATTAACTGTATATGTACATTTATAATGCATTTTTATGTGTTTGTGATTGCCTCCCATTATAGCCTATTGGTTCGAGTTCGGTTTGTCGAACGTTCGACGAACCGAACTCGAACGGGACCTCCGTTCGACGAACCGACCTCGAGCTGAACCGCGACCGGTTCGCTCATCTCTACACATAATGTATTTCACAGGTCTCTTTTTAAAAAAAAGTCTGACTTCTGGAACCTCTCTTCCTTTACCTCTGCCTTAGGTCTTAGTCAAAGGGTCATCAGACTTTCAAGTACTCAAGATTGTTGATTCTCGTTTCATTCACCATTCCTTGCAATATTTAGTAAATTGTCAGGGTTATGGTCCTGAAGAGAGGACTTGGTAAAAGCTTGTGATCTCTTTGCTGAATACCTGGTTAGGACTTTTCATCATCTTCATCCTGAGAAGCCAGTCCGTGAGGGTCTAGGGGCTCCTTTTAGGGGGATAAGTATTGTCACAAGGAGGTTTTTGCAAGCATCATTGAATGTCATCACCAACATAAGGGGTAACCCTGAGGACAGGGATAGCTGAGGGTTCCCTATTGTGAGGGACAGTATAGGAGCCCCTTGTTCCTTGCTATCCTACAGTTACATTGTGACATCATGAGATTTTCTATGGGGTGTGAGGTAGCGACCACCAATGTGGTAAATGGTCGCTATATGTCACAGTGGAGAAGGTACCTGCGATATCTAAACGGAAGAGGTTGCTATGGGACTTGTAGTCCACAAAGGATTCTTGCTGCACATAAGGGTCAGGTTCCCTTTAATAATCCCAAGGTGCTGTGCAGGGCTTAAAATCACAGACCTCCACCTGTGGGTGTGGCTCGAGGGGTTAAAGCAATCCTGTCTCAGAACTTGGGTGGAGTGTGTCTAGGGCAGTCTAGTTAGAGACTAGCTCTAGACTTCCAGCGTGTGTGCTGGGAGAGAGTGAGAGCAGAGCCGAGAGCTCTGCATGGAGCAACCTGTGTGGAGGCTGAGCACAGGACTCCGATATTAAGTCTGAGACAAGACTGAGGTGAGTGCAGCCAGACCAGGGCTGTAGGGCCGAACCTCTCCTGGAGGAGACACAGACCCAGTGGTCTGCAGAGGGCCCTGGTGCCGAGAAGGAATCTCAGCTAGAGGTGTCTGCTGGCAGGTGCCAGAGAGTGAGGAAAGTGGTTAAACTTCCACTATGAACTTGTAATAGAGTCTGCTCTGTAAGCTGCAGAGCCGGAAGCCTGGAAAAGCTCCAGGCCTGCGTGGAACGATTATAAGTTTGTGCACCCTCCTGGAACAGCCGAATGGGGCATCGTAAGACCGTCTCCTACGGCAAGGGGTGCTTGCGTGACGGGGACCCGTATGGAACGTGCATAACCCGGCTGTGTTCCGGGTGAATTTACATGTACAGCGAGGACAATAAAGCTGTTTGGATCGGACTATTTGAGTCACGGCGTCTTTGTAGTCCTGGGGGACCCCCACCCCACTACAGGGGATATAGAACAGTACCATATATAGAGTAGAACCCTGCTAATTAGGAGACTCAAAATGAGGACATAGCAGAGCCCGACATTTACTGTAGAGCTAAGTTGGTCAATAGATTCACAATGATAATACAGCAGAGCAAGCATATAAGATTGTATAATGGCAACTACTAAAGCCTGCTTTACACGTTGCAATTTCGCATACGATATCGTATGTGATTTGCAACTCCCCCATCGTATGTGTGGCATGTTCAATTTTGTTGAACGTGCCGCACAAACGATTAACCCCCGTCACACGTACTTACCTTCCATACGACCTCGATGTGGGCGGCGAACGTCCACTTCCTGAGGTGGGAGGGACGTTCGGCGTCACATCGACGTCACGCGGCTGCCGGCCAATAGAAGCGGAGGGGCGGAGCTGAGCGGGACTTAAACATCCCGCCCACCTCCTTCCTTCCGCATTACCGTCCGGGAGCCGCAGGACGTAGGTAATATCTGTTCATCGTTTCCGGGGTGTCACACACTGTAATGTGTGCTACCCCGGGTACGATGAACAACAATTCATGAGGAATGTAAGACTTGCGTGCAATGATCGTTTTACCGTTCAATCGCAATCGCACGTAGCAGTTACACACTGCAATGTAACTTACAATGCCGGATGTGCATCACTTACGACGTGACCCCGCCGACACATTGTAAGATACATTGCAGCGTGTAAAGCGGGCTTTACCTAAATACTAGTCAGCTCATAAAGTCAGAGTGTACAATGTCAATGTATTGCACCGGATTACTACAGAAACCCAACACATACAAAAAAAGTGAGCTAATCGTTGGAAGAACAAGATGTATAGCCTGGCATTAGAAACATGAAAGATGAGTTACGCACATGTTGTATCTTTAAAGTTATTTTTATGTTTATTGATGAAGGCAGATAAAAGAAAAAAATGTGTTCATGTTCTTGTTGGGACCATGAAGTTATACTAAAGTAGGTTAAAAGAATATATACTGATTCACTATACCATTGAACACATACCTAATATTATTCAGATCAGATGCTTGGCAAAGAAAGAAGCAATATAAGGTAATGTATAACTTTGCAATGCCTGGGGAATATATATATGTAAAAAAGTTTCCTTAATATTCAATAGTTTGGCTTGTGCAAGGATACCTTGCATTATTTTTTTTTTTTTAAATAGACTGTCTAGTGATGGAAGACTTTTCTTATTTTAAAAATTCCCTTTGTATTGTTTTTGTTTCTATTTATATAGTGCTATAACTAGAAAGTAACTGCAGAAAATTATCAAAACAATGTACTTGCTAAGAGTAATATCACAAGACTAATACAAAGGCCAGCTTTCAAGAGCTGCAATTCACTGATACATAATAATGACTAGATAGTGTGAACTGGCAATTGGGAAGTGTATAATTGCTGGTTCTAAGCCTGTACCCATTACTATGTATCAGTGCTTTTATTAGAGATTAAGCACTATGCTTAACAGTTAGTGTTTTAATTGCTTTTGTGATAGTACCCTAAGGGTAATGTCATAAAGAAGTACAAAACAACAATGTCTTATGTCTAAAGAAAAATGAATGTCATTGTTGGATTTCCATATACAGATGATGAATAGGAAATACAGCGTATAGAAGATATATACTGTACATATATATATATATATATATATATATATATAAATATATATATTTACAGTATATATATGTGTGTGTGTGTGTATATATATATATATATATATATATATATATTTATATATATAACTGTATATCACAAAACAATCCTTAATAAATCCTAAAAATATATTTACATGTAGAATTTTTTAATTTTTAGTTATGCACAACTGATTTAATGACTTTTCCTTTTTAAGTGGAACATATATTTTCTCTATGAGAAATTCTTAAAATGTAGACTTTTGGGGTTCTTGGAGAACAAGTTTGTCAAACACATGCTTAAAAGGGTCTGTCAGGACAAAGTGACTGTTCAAACCAAGTACAGGCTCTTAATGCATCATGGCGTGTCCTAACCTTTAGGCTATGTGCGCATGTATGCGCTCTGCACCGCACCTAAAAGGTGCGCTTCAGAGCGCAGCTGAACAGCTCTGTTCTGAAACGCATGGTGCCGGCAGAGAACGTGCACTCTGCATGCTGCCTCTGCCTATAGACAGCATGCAAACCGCATGGAAGAAGTGACATGTCACTTCTTAGAACGCAGCGATTCGGGCAGCAGCTGAATCGCTGCGTTCTAATATGCCACGTGCGCACGGCTCCTGCACAATCTCCATAGATTGTGCAGGGGATGCAGGACGCATGCAGTTACGCTGCGGTGCAGAATGCAGCGTAACTGCATGCAATGCGCACATCCACTTAAGGGGAATTTGTCAGCAATTTGTTTACTTAAAATGAAAGTTTTATCACCTGGAGACTATCATTGCCCAGACTACAGCTCAAGGGCCTATTAGACCGACCAAGAACCCTCTTCTGGTAAGTAGCTCATTGTCAATAGACAATGTACATTAAAAACTATGGTGTGGACAGAGACAGCAGCAACCTGGTGACAGATTCCCTGTGAGTGCATCCTCACTTTGAACCATTTTTCTATACATTTTAGCAATCTAAGGAGCTCAATGACTTACAGTGTGGTACTATGATAGGATGTTGCTGCTGCAACAAGTCATTTTGTGAATTTTCTTCTCTCTGAAATATTTGACTATTGACTGTGAGGGCTACACTTCTCTCATTTTTGTAAATACATCTTTTCATGGAACAACACCGAAAATATGACTTTTGATACAATGTAAAGTAGTCAATGTACAGCTTGTATAACAGTGTAAATTTGGCTTGCCCTCTAAATACCTCATGTGAGGTAGCACGGTCGGCTGCGCAGCAGAAGACACGGGATCCAGGCATTAAGTTTCACAGCACACGGTTTAATGTCCAAACAAGAATCCACACCAATATACATGTGCCTCTCCAGCAGAGAACTCAGGGAGTTGTGTTCACTCCCTCACACCCGGCACACCTGCCCTTGTTCCTGTTTCCATTTAACCCTTCCTTCAGCCTGTAGGAAACAGCATTAACCCTAGAGTGGATTTACTTTCTATCATGGAGTGAGCACAACCGGGGCGAGACATACCGGCCGTCATAGATAACCCCGGTCACAGTCTCACATACCCCCCCCCTCAGTTCAAGCGTGCGGGGTTGAACTCCCGCCATCAAACACGGCCCGCGGGACAAGGCATTGGCGTTGCCCTGCAACCCACCGGCCCTATGTTCAACCGTAAACCGGAGGTTCTGCAGAGAAAGGAACCACCGGGTAACCCGGGCATTCCGTTCCTTGGCGGACCTCATCCAGACCAGTGGAGAGTGATCCGTCACCAAGCGAAACTGCCGTCCCAGCAGGTAATAGCGTAGGGACTCCAAGGCCCACTTGATCGCCAGGCACTCCTTCTCCACTACGCTATAATTCCGCTCGGGAGGGGTGAGCTTCCTACTTAAGAAGGTGACGGGGTGTTCCTCCCCCTGTACCACCTGAGACAACACTGCCCCCAGGCCGACCTCTGAGGCGTCAGTCTGTACTATGAACTCCTTCTGGAAATCAGGGTGTACGAGAACGGGCTGTCCGCACAGGACCCCCTTCAGGGCCCGGAAGGAGTCCTCGGCCTGCGGAGTCCAGCGCACCATGACGGACTTCTTGCCTTTGAGAAGGTCCGTCAAGGGGGCTGATAGTCCCGCAAAATCCTTTACAAACCTCCTGTAGTACCCCACGATACCCAGGAAGGCCCTAACCTGCTTCGTGGTCAGGGGTCTAGGCCACTTCTGGATCGCCTCAACCTTGTTAATTTGGGGCTTAATCACTCCTTGGCCTATCACGTAGCCCAAGTAGCGGGCTTCCGTGAGTCCCAACGCACATTTCTTGGGATTTGCCGCTTTATATTCATGTTTGACTCCCCATTACTGGTCTGGTCTCCCCTGACTATCAGATTACATGCACTTATTGGTCTAACCGGCATTTTTCCTGTGCATTAGACTTTAGCTGCAGCATGCACTATTAACAAACCCCCTGGGAGGTTCTGTATTGTTTATGGATATGTGCTCAAACGTCCATGGTTTATGTACATGCTCAGGATATTCAAGATCAGGAACTTATTCTTATGTCCTGTGATTGTTCTTCTATATAATCGTTATATCCAATGCATTTGTAGGTAACCCTTTCCCTCTCTATGACTGTATATCTTATAGGGATATGTTACAGACGTTCATCTAAGAGACGTTGTTGCTGCTATTGTGGGTCCAGATCAAACATTGGGTACATTTCAGCATTTTTATTTGGCATCATTTACAGCATCTAAATTTTGGTTATTTATGTATTTATCTTCACCATTTCCTATGTAATGCTGTTATATTTATTATTTGCCCAGGGTGAACCGACCTCACCTCTTGTTTGCATGTTCACTTTTGTATCTCTGGTTTTAAATGATTTTAAATATTGATATACAATAAAGGCAAATTATATATTTTATACTATCGGTGTGCATCTGATTCATGTGCGGTTGCTTTCTTCTCCTTTTTCTCATTATAACTTACCGCACCAGAGAGCACCCCCTTGATACCCTAATTATATTGATATGAGGGTGCGCTCCGTTTGTTTTTCTTATTGATGCTGCTATATGCCTCCCCCCATCTCTTTGGTGTGGTAGGCACTTTCTTTGGAGCAGCACACTGTGCTATTTGACACAGGTTTTGTCTCAGCATTAATATATATAATTGCTGAGTTTACACTGTGCATTGTTACTGTACACATCCGACTGTGAGTTTTTTCTTTTGTCACGAGCAGGGCACCAGGACTCACGCATTATGGATTGGGATTCTAGAGAGGCCACCTGGCAGGCCCGTTCAGCCAGTATCTTCTCACATGGAGCAGCTCTTCCAGTCTCTGATGAATTTTCCCTGTTAACCACAGACCTTACATCTGCCCACAAAACCGGGATACAGTTATGGTGGAACATCCACAGCCTTGAGGAATACCTCGGGGCTGGGATTGTTCCTCGGGGGCTTCGGGTTAATATATTTCCAGCTTGGGAACCTTCACTGGCCTTCAAGGATACCTGGGAGCAGGGTCTTCTCAAATGCTCCAGTATATTGTTTAATATGCTCCTGGAGCACGATAGGACCCTGCTCGCCACTACGAAGACCAACATCAAAGACATGGAAATGAAACTTAATAGGCTGGAGGATCAGGCACAGGTTGGCATATTTCAAGCAAAACTCAAGGAACAATTGGACAGATATGAAAAAGACATCATTGATAAAAAATGTAGCAAATACCAAAGAGATAAAACTGACTTTGACAATCGAGTAGCCTTCAAATGGCGTCATAGAGGCAACCAGAGAGGGATTAGATCCAGCAGAGTCCCAAATATCATCCAAGCTGGCTCCACTACCATATCTGGTAACAGCTCAAGCGATTTTTTGTCCACAAGCAGCGACCCAGACGTAGGACCAGACGAGGGGGCCACAAGAATAAATCCGGCCAGAAGGGCCAAACACGGGAATCGCAAACCTCCGTTCAGAAACGCCAAACACCGTTTCTGATCGATGGTGATGACACTGTGGTTACAGGTAACACTGCCCAGGTAGGCGATTCCCTCCATATCATTAATCTTTCTCAGTATGAGCTTTCACCCCATGAAATATCGGTCCTTGAAAGGGGTCTCACATTTTCTCCAACTTGTCAGCTGGATCATTTTTCTTTGATTAAAGATTTATATCTTTTTTTGCCGCAATATTACTTTCCAGGTGATCCATAACAAACCCCAGATTATTGATGGACTTGTACCAGAGGACCGCCAAACGTTCCAGGACCTTCTAGATCTTTTGGAAGAAAACACCGAGGCACAAGGTAGGAGACGGTTTCCATACCGAAATAGATCTACCGCTACACCTTCTCTTTCACTTGTGCCAGCTATTAAAATCTTTTTTGAGCTGGTCAAAGCTGATATTGTCAAGCTTCCATCCAAGTCACCTGTGGTCTCTAACATCACGGCGGCTGTAAAACAAGCTATCCAGAAATTGAAAAACAGCACGGATTTCATTATTAAGGAAGCCGACAAGGGAGGGAATGTTGTTCTATGGCCTACATCTATGTACATAGATGAGGCCCATAGACAACTCAATAATACCACCTTCTATGTCAAACTACCGTCGGACCCCACCTCTGCATTCACGTCCAAGTTATACCATCTCTTGCACTCCGCCTGTCATCTTGGCATTATTTCTGTAAAGGAAAAAGAATATATGTGGGTTACTGACCCAGTGGTTCCAACCTTTTATATGTTACCCAAGGTGCACAAGTCCGTGGAGAGACCTCCTGGTCGCCCTATTGTGGCGAGCATCGGCGGCTTGTGCGAAAAGGTTGGGACATACGTGGACTTCTTTCTCCAGCCCTTGGTCTCGAGCTTACCATCATATATACGGGATACATCCCATTGTGTGCAACTGTGCAGACAGGTGGCCTTGAGACCCCGTGTCCTCTTGGTCACCTGTGATGTAGAATCCCTTTATACCAACATTGGACACGATGAGGGTATGAGAGCTGTCCTGTATTTTTTGGACCAACAATGTGGCTCAGATCGTATGCATGACTCCCTATTGGCTGACCTCCTGGACTTTGTCCTCAAACATAATTATTTTCTGTTTGACCGGACTTTTTACAAACAAGTCTCCGGAGTCGCCATGGGCGTACGCTGCGCACCATCTTTCGCCAACCTTTTTTTGGGGTGGTGGGAGGCCACTGTCGTTTCGCAATCTTGGGCTTTTCAAAAACAGGTGCTACATTGGTACCGTTACATTGACGACATTCTCTTTGTGTGGGAGGGTACAGAGGAAGAATGCTTGGCATTTATCATGGAATTGAATCAAAATAATTTGAATATCTTCCTCTCCCACACTATCTCGCCTGTAGCGGTTACCTTCTTGGACTTGGTCATCTCCATCAAGGATCAAGGTTTATCTACGTCCCTATTCCGAAAGACGACGGCAACCAACAGTCTCCTTCATTTTTCAAGCTTCCACCCCCAGCACATCAAGACAGGTATTCCTATGGGACAATTTTTGCGAGTGAGACGCAATTGTAGCGAGATGGCGGACTTTGACCAACAAGCTTGTGGACTTACATACAGGTTCATGGAACGTGGATATCCACGCAAGATCATCGCACGTGCTCACCAGAGAGCGAAAAAGGAAACCCAGGTGTCTTTGATCCAGGCTAAACCAAAAATTCAGGAAAAACATATTCGATTTATTACCAACTACAACAACAGCTGGCACAAGGTAAGGGACATTTTACAGACACATATCCTCACCTATCCTATCCTCACCTCTGACTTACAGACCTCTATGGTGGTGGCTCCATATCCTCTCCTAACGGCCCGCCGGGCCCCCAACTTGAGAGATCTACTGACTCGTAGCCATTTTACCAGACCCTCTACCAAGCTGCAATGGGGCATTACTTTAAGGGGCTCTTTCCCATGTGGGGAATGCAATATATGTGAATATATGCATGCGACACGTGACACATTTCGTAACCCACAGGATTCGACCGAACATCACCTTAGGACCTACATAAACTGCAAATCCAGGAATGTAATCTATTGCATTGTCTGTCCCTGCGAAAAGGTCTACGTCGGACAAACTACTCAAGAGCTCCGCAAACGTATCCAGAAGCACTTTTCAACAATCAACCTGGCGGCTTCTGATATCCGTAAAGGTAAAACTTTGACTTCTGTGGCCTCGCATTTTTTGTCCAAACATCATGGCAATCCACGAGGCACGAGGGTCACTGGCTTGCAAAAATTCTTTGGCAATGCCAGAGGGGGCTCATGTTCAAAGTGGTTACTGCAAAATGAGTCCCGCTGGATCTACAATCTACACTCAGTAACGCCCTTGGGACTGAATGAGGAGCTACTCTTTACCGGCTTTTTGGGCTGATTCGGGGTCCTATTTTATATATACATTTTTTCTTTATTCCTTCCTTTTTTTCTTGCAGTATCTACATGGCTCCTGCAACATATTTTGACATCATGACAGTTGATTGGGACCGTCGCCTGTATTTGAAATATCTATATGTCTGAGGTCAAGGTGGAGCTACTTGTCTACTCTTCATTCCCAATGCGGATCAGCATGGAACATCAAGAATAATATATTATTTCATCATCACTTTTATAATGTTTTTGGGACTCTCTCTGTGATCCGCCCTGATACCCTATAGAAATGGATATACTACCTCTTGGGACAACCGTATTTCCAAACCCCTACATGTTGGTTTTAGGAACGAGATCTATAGGGTAATGTCATTATACAAATGCCAAATGTGGGTTATGATATGAAATATGGTGCCTTTATTCTAGGCTGTGCCTATATGTGTATATATATAATTATTCAGGTACATCCCTCTGTAGGTATGAATGGAGCCCGGGCTTATGTATATGTGCACACATGATCATACACACGTGACTACTGTGCGCGTGTGTGTAGATATGTGTGTACGTGGGTATGTGTCTGTGCACCTGTTAGATGCGCGGATACATGCACAGGTATGCATGTGTGTCAATAAAATGCCCAATTATGTACCTTTGATAAACACCAAACTGACATATTGTATTTACACATGTCTTCTTATCCATGGCTTACCGATATGGATTTGTGCTGATGTGGGTTTTTTAAAAACACTTCTCACTGCATATATAATATATTCTAAATCTACTCTAACCACTACAGAATGGATGCAGGGTTACGCTTCACCACAGCAGCATCAGATGGCAATTCTCCTTTTACAGCGCTTTGCTATGTATGCCTTTTTGTCTACTCCATCTCGCTGTAGTATCCCACCACGCATGCGTTAACACGGCGCTGCTCAAATAATATACCCTGACTCTCACAGGTTTGTGTACTCTTGTTAATTACCAAGCATACTTATATGCCGCTCTATTGTATACCTCTGCACTTGCCCTGAGGAAGCCGCTCAGGCGGCGACACGCGTTGGCCTGCTAACCCTGGGTATATTGCCGCTTTATATTCATGTTTGACTCCCCATTACTGGTCTGGTCTCCCCTGACTATCAGATTACATGCACTTATTGGTCTAACCGGCATTTTTCCTGTGCATTAGACTTTAGCTGCAGCATGCACTATTAACAAACCCCCTGGGAGGTTCTGTATTGTTTATGGATATGTGCTCAAACGTCCATGGTTTATGTACATGCTCAGGATATTCAAGATCAGGAACTTATTCTTATGTCCTGTGATTGTTCTTCTATATAATCGTTATATCCAATGCATTTGTAGGTAACCCTTTCCCTCTCTATGACTGTATATCTTATAGGGATATGTTACAGACGTTCATCTAAGAGACGTTGTTGCTGCTATTGTGGGTCCAGATCAAACATTGGGTACATTTCAGCATTTTTATTTGGCATCATTTACAGCATCTAAATTTTGGTTATTTATGTATTTATCTTCACCATTTCCTATGTAATGCTGCTATATTTATTATTTGCCCAGGGTGAACCGACCTCACCTCTTGTTTGCATGTTCACTTTTGTATCTCTGGTTTTAAATGATTTTAAATATTGATATACAATAAAGGCAAATTATATATTTTATACTATCGGTGTGCATCTGATTCATGTGCGGTTGCTTTCTTCTCCTTTTTCTCATTATAACTTACCGCACCAGATAGCACCCCCTTGATACCCTAATTATATTGATATGAGGGTGCGCTCCGTTTGTTTTTCTTATCATTTCTTGGGATTGGCTGTCAATCCGGCTGTTCGAAGCGCGTCCACCACCGCTTGTACCTGTTCCAAGTGGGTCTGCCAATCGGAGCTGTAAATAATGATGTCATCAAGGTACGCTGATGCATACACCTGGTGAGGTTCCAGCACTAAGTCCATCAACCTCTGGAACGTGGCCGGAGCGCCATGTAACCCAAAAGGCAAGACAACATAGTGGAAGAGACCCTCCGGCGTAACAAAAGCGGTTTTCTCCTTGGCGGACTCCGTCAGTGGCACCTGCCAGTACCCCTTGGTCAGGTCGAGCGTGGTAAAATACCACGCCTGTCCCAGCCTATTAATCAGCTCATCCACTCTGGGCATGGGGTAGAGATCGAACTTGGATATTTCGTTCAATCTCCTAAAGTCATTGCAGAACCTTAAGGAGCCATCGGGTTTTGGTATTAGGACAATCGGACTAGCCCATTCACTCCGGGATTTTTCGATGACCCCCAGGCGTAACATTGTCTTTACTTCCTCCGATATGGCTTGTCGTCGAGCCTCCGGTACCCGGTATGTCTTCAGGCGTACCTTCAGGTGGGGCTCGGTGACAATATCATGTCGTATCAGACTGGTCCTACCGGGCAGCTCGGAGAAGACATCGGGGTTCTGCTGAACCAACCGTCTGGCCTCTCGCCTCTGAGTCTTGGTGAGGGCTTCTCCAATCCTTACTTCCGGTTCGTCGTCTCCGGAGGTCGCTGGAGCCGGAGGTGAACGACCCGAAGAGGAGGGAGATGGGGAAAAAACAGCCATCAGGCTTTCCCGTTCCTGCCAAGGTTTTAATAGGTTGACATGGTATATTTGTTCAGGTTTCCGCCTACCGGGCTGCAATACTTTATAGTTAACCACCCCGACTCTTTCCTTTATCTCGTAGGGGCCTTGCCACTGAGCCAGGAATTTACTCTCCGCCGTGGGGATTAATACCAACACCCGATCCCCGGGTTTAAAGGTCCGCACGGTGGCTTGTCTATTGTAGCGGCCGCTTTGCGCGGCCTGAGCCTCCTGTAAATGCTCCTTCACAATTGGCATGACCGCGCTTATGCGGTTCTGCATACCCAAAATGTGTTCAATCACACTTTTATGGGGGGTGGGCTCTTGCTCCCATGTTTCCTTTGCCAGGTCCAACAATCCCTGGGGATGTCGCCCGTATAACAATTCAAAAGGCGAAAACCCCGTGGATGCCTCTGGCACCTCACGGATGGCAAACATCAAATAGGGAAGCATCATATCCCAGTCTTTCCCGTCTTTTGAAATTACCCTTTTGAGCATGGTTTTCAGGGTTTTATTGAAACGCTTGACTAAACCGTCCGTTTGAGGATGATACACAGACGTAGGCAACTGCTTGATCTGGAGTAGCCGGCATAGCTCTTTGGTCACTTTAGACATGAATGGGGTCCCCTGATCCATAAGGATCTCCTTGGGCAACCCCACCCGGCAGAACACAGCAAACAACTCCCGAGCTATAAGCTTTGCTGCAGTATGTCTGAGAGGTATCGCCTCGGGATACCGGGTGGCATAGTCAACGATCACTAGGATGTGTTGGTGCCCTCGAGCGGACTTTACGAGGGGCCCCACCAGATCCATCCCTATCCGTTCAAAAGGGACTTCTATAATGGGTAACGGTACCAACGGACTGCGAAAATGGGTCAGGGGTGCGGTAAGCTGACACTCCGGGCAGGTTTTGCAGAACCGTTTTACCTCCCCAAAGACTCCGGGCCAATAGAACCTTTGCAATATTCGCTCCTGCGTTTTCTTGACCCCTAGGTGGCCACTCATCAGGTGTTTATGAGCCAAGTCGAGGACCCGCCGACGATGCGGCTGGGGCACCACCAACTGCTCTACCTCCACGCCCCGTATTTCATCTACCCGGTAGAGTAAATCCTGCTTAAGAGCGAAATGGGGGTACCTTACCTGGGCACCGGGCAGCTGTGCCACCCCGTCAATTACTGTCACCCGACTCCGGGCATGTATTAATGTAGGGTCCTGGAGTTGGGCAGTCCCAAACGTATCCGGGGACGCCTCCAACTCCGGGATGGGTTCGACCGTCTCAGCCTCTCCTGCCAATACCTCTAGGGGCGACCTATCGGGTTCACATTCTGTCCCTATCATGGGGACCCCCACGGCAGGTGTCCCGGATTCAGGATTGTAGGGCTCAGGTCCCGGACTGACCAATATCTGAGGAGACTTAGGGGGTCCCTTCCATAAAGTCCAAAAATAGGGCAGATCCCTTCCTAGGATCACGTCATAAGGAAGAGTGTTAAGAAGTCCCACCTCATGTTGCACCTGACCGCAAGGTGCTGTGATGGTGACAATCCCCGTGGGATAGTCTCGGCGGTCCCCATGTATGCAAACCACCCCCACGGTACGTCCTGTGGCCTTTACTTTAGCCCTCAAGGTGGATCGCACAAGGGTCACTAAGCTTCCGGAATCCAACAAGCCTGTAACCGGACATCCATTCACCTGTATTTGGCACAAGTGGGGCTCCGTCTCTGGGGAGACCAGGTCAGCGGTACACACCACCTGAGCATACATTGAACCCCGCCGGGTAACCCCACAATCCATGGGCTCCGTGGTGAGTGGACACTGGGCTTCCATATGTCCCACCCGCTGGCACCGCCAACATCTAATGGGGACGGAAACCCCCTTGACGGGTTGTCGTTTAGGGTACAGAACCTTCCGGACCTCAGGATTGGCGGCCGCGGCCTCAGGCGGGACGGTAGGGGACTCCTGCACCGTTGTCGGCGGTGGGTCCTTGGCCCTATGCTTGGAGGGGCCGGACCGACGGGCGGTACGCAGAGTCTCAGTGTCCCGTATCAAGTCCTGCGTAGCCACATGCCGCTCTACCAGGGACACTAATTGGTCCAGGCTACTCGGGTCACCCTGTCCTACCCACCGTTGAACGGTGACGGGTAAAGTGCGCACAAAACGATCCACTACTACCCTTTCCACCATCTGCGCTGGGCTCAGAGTGTCGGGCTGCAACCAATTTTTTACAAGATGCAACAAGTCATAGGCCTGGGAGCGTACGGGTTTGGCTTCCTCATAGAACCACTGATTTACCCGCTGAGCCCGTACATAGGTATTCACCCCCAACCGTGCCAGTATTTCGGCTTTTAGGGTCACATAGTCAATGGCGTCCTCGGTACAGAGGTCCAGGTACGCTTTTTGGGGTTCCCCCGTCAGATAGGGCGACAATACCTCAGCCCACTGGGGGGTCGGCAGCTTTTCCCGCTCGGCCACCCGCTCAAACACCGCCAGGAACGCTTCCACATCATCCCCCGGAGTCATCTTTTGCAACGCTTGTCTCACCGCTTTCCGGACGCTGCAGTCATCACCCGGTCCCGGGGTTGTTGCTGCCGGTCCAGCACGGATCGACTTGGCCAGGAGAACCATCTGTTCTTGATGTCTTTGTTCCTGCAATTGTAAGGCTTGCTGCTGACGTGCATTGGCCTGAACCAGCTGTTCTTGGTGCGATTTCAAGGATTGGAGCAGGTGTGCATTGGTCTGTTGCTGCTGTGCATTAGCCTGAGCCAAATGCTTTAGTATGTCCTCCATGGCGTCGCTGGGTTTGGGCCGTAGTATAGCCGCTTGAATCCAGGACATGTGCTACCGGGTCACCAGAAAAGGAAGCTACACCTCACCGGCCGGGATGCCCGCCGATTCTCCACCATATGTGAGGTAGCACGGTCGGCTGCGCAGCAGAAGACACGGGATCCAGGCATTAAGTTTCACAGCACACGGTTTAATGTCCAAACAAGAATCCACACCAATATACATGTGCCTCTCCAGCAGAGAACTCAGGGAGTTGTGTTCACTCCCTCACACCCGGCACACCTGCCCTTGTTCCTGTTTCCATTTAACCCTTCCTTCAGCCTGTAGGGAAACAGCATTAA